>NC_057803.1:476445493-476472544 GCF_018294505.1 Triticum aestivum
GTTTTCGCCCACACGATCGTGATCGAACGCTCTAGGACATGGAGCAGAGTTTGGTGGGTTTTGGGCCAAATTTGGGGGGTGTTGGGCTGCAACACACACGAGGCCTTTTCGGTCCCTCGGTTAACCGTTGGAGTATCAAACGAAGTCCAAATGACCCGAAACTTGACAGGCGGTCTACCGGTAGTAAACCAAGGCCGCTTGGCAAGACTCGGTCCAATCCGGAAATGTTTAAACCCCACACGAGAAAGAAAGGTAGAAATGACCACCGGAGGAGAACGAAACGCCGGAATGCAAAACGGACAACGGGGAAAATGCTCGAATGCATGAGACGAACATGTATGCAAATGCAATGCACGTGATGACATGATAAGAGATGCACGAAAAAGAAAACAACACACGGAGACAAAGACCCAAACCCGAGAAATAAATATAACTTAGCGCCGGAGACGGCAAGAGTTGGATACAAAAAATGGAAAGTATATCTGGGGCGTTACATTACGCTAGGCTATCATGGCTATCACACATATTACATCCACTGGGCATCAAAGTTCGCCACCAGTGCAAATAAACGCGCCGACAAAAGAATATACAAAACTGAGAGCACTTCAGAAGGCACTAGGCCTGGCCAGGTCGGCCCCCCCCCCAAACAGCTGAAGAAGCTGAGTAGACCTCAGTTGTGTCAACGATAGATGCATCAACACTAGATTTAAGGCATGATGGTGCGCACGGCAGTCCTCTGACATCTTCATTGCATCTTTGACTTCAAGTCGGAGCTGAGCTGAAGCAAGCCTTTCCACTTTAAGTCGAGACTGAAAAGTCGAACTGATTGAGGCAGCGACTGCACAGAGATTGTCTCACACCTGCTGGTGAGTAGCTTCAACTCACTGTCTTCGTCAAGATAGGACCTTGGGGTCATCTCGCTGTCCTCAAGATGGTTTGGCTCACTATCTTCCCTAAAGTTCTGCCTGGCGTAAGAGATACGAGTCTGAAAGAGAAACAAGGAGACACATAACAGGTTTCATAATTATATAAGCAAATAAATGGATCTGTTCTACATAAGGAACATGTTTTTACAACTACAATTTGAAACTGGTAGTTGTTGCAAACATCCAATCAGATGTAAACAGCAAAGCAAACAACAGTGGAGGAAATGATGCCTATCCAAATATATACTAGAACAAAGTTTGCAGGCTTGAGAAGGATGAACTTACATTACATGTTAACACGGGCTGGACAAAGCCCTTCTCCATGTTGATGGAAGGATAATTCAATAAATTCCCCAAAGAAAATTCTTTATAAGCGTTGCCATTATTCTACATTTTGCAAAGAGTAAATATAGATGAAATAATATTGGAAGAAACAGAGAATAATGAAGCTCAGGTGCAGACTGATGATACATAATCAAATAGCAATTAATTAAGTACAGCGTTACAAGGCAAAAGGGAGAGAGGTACTGACAAGAGCAATGCAGAGCCCATTATTGTTTTGAGATCGTATGATCCTTTGAGCAAGGAGATTCATCTGAAATTAGTTTTCATACAAGAGAGAAGGTAAGGCACAAGCAGAAATTTAGGAGTTCAAATTTTGAATTGATATCATAGACAGTACCTGACGCTGGGCTCCCAGCAGTTCTAATAGGGGTTTGGCCATTGGAGTAGGGATAAAGTGTGGTACAGTTGGGCCTGTGTTTTCTGTGGCTGCTGATCTATTTGATTTAACAGGTATCACTACCTTTTCCAAATACCTAGTTTGTACTCCTTGACGACCTGCACTCACCCTCTTCCTTTTGGACACCTATTACAAAAGAACAACATTTGACTGGAAAAACATAGTGTGATGACACATGGAATAGGTACAAAAAATGGATAGGTATGGCATATACTCATATATGATGCTTAAACTAAGTAGATGGTGTAACAAAGTAGAAGTAATGCAAGAGGTCAGAAGCAAAATATGTGCGACCAATACAAATTTGCAAGTTAGAGCAAGCACCTTGATGGGTGAATAAGATATGCCATCCTCCACCATGCCAAGTTTGTTAGGCAGTGGATCATTCCGCAATATTCCTCTCGTACGCCCATTCTCATATTCATTTTGATAATGTTCAATATCTGACATGCATAAAAACATAAAAACAAGTGAGATTTTCTTTGTAAAGCAGAAGTGATTCTAATCCAATACTGCCTCCCTGTAAACCCCTTTGTGCTATCTCTGCAATTCTTTTAAAAGATGCCATGCATGCTGTAATTTGTTGTGTGCATTAATATAATGTGGCCTACTACTCAAAATATGAGAGCTCTAGAAGTGATGACACTTTGTAGATGATAGCTTCAACATATAGTAAAGAAGAACAAGTCGACCTGACCTGACAGATTCAAAATATACTAAGGGAGAACAACTCGACCTGACCAGTCGACCGCAAGAGAAGAGTATCATCTTAAAGAAGAGCAGAAGAGCAAGCAGATTGAAGATATTACAAGTCTTTTAATACAATGTCGGTTGGCCACCCATGATGAACCAGAGCGCACAGAGAAATACTATTCTTTCTGGTCTCTCCATATGTGGCTCACATGCATTTCAAAACTAAAGTAGGAACATTTAGCTAACCAATTAAACATCTCTTAGTTTTACTAATATCAGCAATAATATGATATATGAATTTGTACAACTAAGCTTGTTTAGCTCGATGGGTGGAGCAGTGCTATTACGACATGAACCACGTAGGCTGATTGTGGTCATCATAAAATGGGGAAAACATAAGCATGATGAGTACAGTGTTGACCGTGGCAGTGGGATGGCAGATCTGAAGCTGCAAACCGCGCAAAGGGTAGTTAGCAACCGATGTTTGCTTTGAAATAACAACAAAGATTTGGTATGGACAAGAAAATACGGTCAACAAGTGACAAAGAAATGCAATTATGATGTGTCTCTATATGTCGCGACATGCATTTGGAAACTCAAGTGGGACCTTTAGCTAACCAATTAAATGTGTCGGTTAACTAATATCAGTATCATATCACAATCATATTTGAACAACTAAGCTTTCGAATTCTGAGTGTTGTGTTTTTTAGCTTGAAGGGTGGAGTAATGCTAGTATGACAGAAAGCACCTACGCAGATCATAGTAGAGTAGATAAAAGGGGAAAACCCTAAGCATCAAGAGAAAAATCAGGAAAGTGGAACTAGCTGGACCAGTGGGTGGCACACATGCTTTTCGAAACGAATATAGGAACATTAGGTGACCAATTAAACGTTCTCTATTTTAGTGATATGAGCATCATATCAGATTTGTATTTCAACACATAAGCTTTGTGTTGAGGTCTTGAGGAGCAGTGCTAGCACGACACGAAGCACCTACAATGATGGTAGTGAATATAAAGGGGGGAAACCATAAGCTTTACGAGTATAGTGCCCGTGCCATGGTGGACCTGAAGGTGCAAACCGGACAAAGCTACTTCGCAACCAATGTTTGCTTTCAACTAGCCACTACGATTTGGTACGGACAAGAAAAGTACAGTAAACAAATTACGATCTATTTTCCGGGTGAGATCAATAACTTAAGCACATATGGAAGAGTACCACCTCTCTTGCAACGCCGTGTAGGCCTATGCTGATACGTTGAGGGTGCTGCGGGTGCGATGGCTGTCGGCGGCGGGGAAGAAGACTTTAGACGGTAGACGGCCGGGTCGGGGGATATATCCTGTTGCCGTGGACGAGGCGGTCGTAGGAGCGGCAACGACAAGGTGGACGACGACGCCGATGAAGCGAGAGGAGGTGATGAAAGGATGCTGGTCCAGCGCCGTGGATGAGAGACGTCCATATCTTGCAGTGGACGATGGGGTAGGGGTAGCGGCTCCGACAAGGTGGAGGATGGGGTGGCGGACGAAGGAGGCTAGCCGCAGTGCGGAGGTTGTCGTGCCACCGACGGTGTATGAATGGGGAAATGGAGGGGAGGGTGGGGATCTCAAACTTTGGGATGTGCTTCTCTGAAATGGGGGGAAGTTACGAACTTATCCCCCGTTTAAAATTTCGGACATCGCGTCGGTTGGGGATAGGACGGTAATCTCGCATCTCCCAAATATTTGCCGGTAACTATTTCGGGCGAGGAGAGGGTGTTTTGCCGCCCACGGTTGGTGCCTACGATGTATGAACGGGGCTGACAGGTATGGCGGTTGTGTCACGTCTGATGGAAGTTACACATCTACCCCTATTTAAAATATTAGCCTACATCGATTTCAGGCGAGGAGAGGGTGTTTTGTCGCCCACGGTGTATGAACGGGGCTGACAGGTAGGGTGGTTGTGTCACGTCTGATGGAAGTTACACATCTGCCCCTATTTAAAATATAAGCCTACATCGATTTCAGACGAGGAGAGTTTGTTTTGCCGCCCACCGTGTATGAATGGGAAATGGAGGAAGAGACACATGTCTTTCGAACGAGCTTGAATGAAATGTGTTTTGCCGACCATGTTTGGCGCCCACCGTGTCTGAATGGGCCCAGAGGCCGTCGTGTCACGTCTGATTGAAGTTACTAGTCTACCCCTATCGACAGCAATGTAAATCCTGTCGATAAGGATGTCAAGTGTCAGGGGTAGACAGTAATTTCCATCTCGCAAACACTTGCTTCGAGCAGCCCACAAATTATAGTGGGTGTTTAGCCGCTTCGTTCAAAAATTGGGAGAATTAGCATTCTACCCTGGGACCTGGCAAACTAAATTCAAATCCAATTTGCATTCGATTACGAATATCCACAGATAATTATATGTTTTGTTATTTATTTCTTCAAAACCACAACAAAGATTTATTCCACCTTTATATATGATTACGATTTAGAAATGCTGTGATCTTCGAATTCAGTAGGTTGGATACACTCTGAGTCAAACAGTTATTTCATCCAATACAATATGCTCACACGACAAACAGTTCACCTTATGTCAATCATACAAGTTCTGAGGATTACCTCGCCTAAAAAATTCGGATCATTACAACACATGGACAACATAGGGGGTCTTGCAACATAATCCATTCAGAGACATGACACAACATGCAAGTAAATAATCTAATGAAAATTTCAACTGGTATCTAAAGAAGAACCGGGATTATCTTGGGCTTCAGATAGCAGAAACAGCAGGACCTCCTCCGTCTTCAAATGCAACATTCTTACTTCCTCCAATTCTTGGGTTGCTTGCATAATGCGTGCCGCTAATTCCGTAATTTCCAGCCTCAAGATAAATATTACCTCATTCATGGCAGCCACACCATCTTTTTCTGCCTCTAGTAGAGCCTCAAGCACTATAATATCTGTGCTCAGACTGCTCTCCGATGGCGTTGCCTCTGAACTGCTACCATCTGGTAACATGGATGGCGCACTGCTTCCACAAATAGATTCTGGGGTTGTACATTGTGTCCTAGTATGAACAGCATCCTGAAAGGTTTCCACTGGACATCAGTAAGAGATAGTTATCGTATGATCCAGGCAGTAAGCTTACATGGTAAACGATGGAGGAATTATTGCTGAGCATGGCAAACTATATTTAAATGGTTCGAAGCAGTATCAGCCGAAAAGAAATTAAAATGGTAAGATGAAACTAGGGATGTAAGTGGCAAATAAACGAAATCCACCAGTCCCATCTAGTTAGTTTTTGCTACCTCCCTAGTTCATTTTCCTCAAAAAAACAAAAAACTCTTTTGAACTATCATACCACTAGTGGACTTTAATCGGGATTAAACCGGACCCAGTTGACATCCCTAGTTGAAAGGGAGTGTACAACTGCTATATTTAAGTTGCCAAGGCATCTAAGCAGTTGAAATAATTTGAGAAAGCACTTAACAGTGTGGCCTCATATAAACTACGAAGACATTCATGTGATGAAGTTGAGAGGAAAAGTTAAGGACTCAAATGCAATAGGCATTCATTTCTTTACGATAGTAAAGCAGGCACTGCTGACATATTGGCCAACTTAGGTATAGCGTAACAACAAATAAGCATTCGAATCAAGCAATACAGCAAAGCAGACAACTGAACTATTTGTAATTCGGTAGGATTACACGTTGAGGGCACAAGCCAAGAAAGCAGCCCACTCGCATTACATTACACATGTACTAAAACACACTGGATTACCATTTGTTGCTGTGAAGCCTAGCTGCTGTTGCAATGTTCTTTGAAGATATCGTCAGCATCCCGTGGTTGCAAATCTAGTTGTTGTAGTTTATTCTGCACCATCTATTTAGGTAGAATTAATTTTAATCGCATGCACTGGTCCGAATTGATCATCAATGGTTCATCTAAACTAATGAAAGAAGGGTGTGTGCATACACGACAATACTCCCTCCGATTCTTTTTACTTTGCGTATAACTTTTTCTCAGTTTTCTCGTATTAGTCTGCGCATTGCCGATTCCTAGCGCTGGTTTCCTTTTGTGCCCCGCCCCATCCGCCTCTGCCCTAATTAATTGGCAAATTAGTCCAGAAAAATTAAACCAGTGCCCTCCTTGGTATGCGGGTCAAGAGTTATGCGCAGAGTAAATAGAATCGGAGGGAGTATATCTGCTTGCCTCTATTTTTATGCTTGTTTGAGGTGCCAGCCCCAAAAGAACAAATATTTTGCTTGATGGGGTTGGCAGCTCCATAATTAATAGAAGCATCAAATTAGTCATGCAACTTGGGAAGATCAAGAACACACAAACAAGTAATGAACAGAGGCTCGGAGCAGTGATGTAATAGCTAGCATCAGAAAATGTAGGGTAAAACGAACAAAAAGCAGCGGAACCACATGCTAGTTTGCTGATGTGTAATTAAGCATAGAGAACATTAAGCAGTCTGATGGAACCAACAAGTGGCATCAGAACAAAACTAAAGCATATTAACTATATGTGCACTGGTATGTAATTTAGCACATGTACCATGTTCACTGCCAGAAGTATGGCCCTACAGGTGCAAGCAAAATAACGCGTCTCATGAAAAACTGAATGATGCCCTGAAGAAATTCAAAGGTGCGGTGCTTATGCTAGGAAAGTGAACGTAGGCGCCGACCGTTGGATAATAGTACCTGATTCTCGGCGGCGTATGGGTATCGTTGTCATACTTGATAGCTAAGGATCGTCGATGGTGCTCATGTTGCAGTTGAGTTTGGGTCGGTTGTCGCTGTCGCTGAAGCGGCTCCGGTGCTACGGTTGCGGCGCCTGTCGACATACAAGAAAGCTCATCTACGGTAAGTGAACAGTTGCACGATAAAGAGAAAAACTGAAGGAGTACAAATCGAAATAACCTGATGAGGCTGCGGCATTGGTAAAGCAGGGCCGATGGAGTTGAATATGGCGTCCGTGGAGCGGGTCCTGTGTAGTGGAAGAAGGCTTCGGCGGGCGCGTTGTACAGTGCTTTCGGTGAGGCGGATCTGTCGTGGCGGACGAGGGCTTGTATGAAGGGCCAGCGAAGGGGCGGACAAGGGAGTCAGTGAAGGGCCTACGCTGTGGTGGACGAGGGCGCCGGTTAAGCAGATCTGGTGCGGTGGACCATGATGGCGGTCAAGGAGATCTGGAGTGGTGGACAAGCCAGTCGCTGAAGCGGCTCCGGTGAAGTGGTGAGTTGGCAGTTGGGGGTTCCAAGGTGTGGAAGGTAGATCCGGCGGGGTGTGACGTCCACCGTTGCGATGGAGGACTAGATTCGGCGGCTTGCCGTGGTTGGGGGGGGGGTCGGGGAGGGGAAGGGGAGGGGCTCTGGGGAAGAATGTTGGGGGCAAAGAAGGGAAATAATGGAGTTACCAAAGCAGCCCTTTTCCGTTCATGTGGCAGGGGTAAAACAGGAATATCGCAGGGCTAAACTTTCGGGCGCGTGATATTTCGATGTGAGCGGGAAGTTTGAAAGCTTTTGGCGCCTAAAATTATAAGTATTCTGCTCTCGTACGGCCGACTATGATATCATGGCCGACAATTTGTTTGTTTTGCATGCAAAAAAATGTGCAAGTTTTGAAAATCAATGTCTCCAACTCAAAACTTAGATTGTCCATTCAATTCAAATATGGATCAGTGAGCTACTACAAGCAAATACCATCATACGGTCCAATTCAAATGAAATTCCCAATGTGTTTATCCTAAATATGATGACAAAAGCAAAAATGTGTATGTGTATGAATAAAGTGGATGATTATAAAGTTTGAACATGCCCGTATGTGTATATCTCTAGGTTTGATATATGAATTTGAAATCATGAAATCCCGGCTTAAAAAATGTACCTCCATTTAAATGAATTACAAAAGCTAATGGTGGAGTCGAATTCCAAAATTCCAATCTTAGGTTTGTAATTCTGGTACATCAAGGTATATCACGCATGTTCAAAAGTATCATTATCTCATAGTACAAACTGTGAAACAAATTGATCAACCATGAGTGCACAATATCTCAATTACGCTAAAGTCCCTCAAATATAGACACCTCACTCTTTATCTGAAGTCAACCCCCCACCACACACACACACACAGAGAAGTCGTTCTCTCCCCCAAACGCCAACACACGAGCACATTAACACCCCTCTCTCTTGTAAAGTCCGGACCCCAACATAGGTCTCTAACACTTTGTCTCTCGAGCATGCACACATCTCTTCCCTCACTCTCTAGGTCTCCCGCTATCTCTCTTACCCAAGCACACGCACTATGTAGAGTGTATATTTCCCATACACACAAAACGTCACCCCCAAACGTCTATCTACCTAGTTATGTGGTTCTCGCGCACTCACCTCACACACCACCCCCACTGCAAACAAGCACACTTTGTCTCCTTGTGCACCACTCTCCTCTTTCTATCTCTCCCACATGCGGACCCGCCCCAGCTCCTTCCCTGTATACATATATGTCGTGACTCTTTGCATAGCTCCCTAATGTATAATTGTTCTCGATTTCGCACATTGTTCTCTACACCATCTATTCTAGCTCTCTTATGAAGTCCCTATCACACACACGATGACTCGCTTCCCTTGCTTCTCCATTCATAGGCCAATTTCAGACAACATCAACATTGTCTCCCTATCTATACGCCATTTATGGACACAAACGACCCCTCTCGCCCCCTCTCTTCCTCTCTCTCTCTCTCTCTCTCCGGCGCTAGCTCTCTCTTTCTCTCGCTCTCACACCCCTCTCCCCCCCACACACTCGACGTCTCTTCCAAATAGTCTGCTCCCCCCCGCCCGCACCCGTGCTATCTCGCTACTACACATGTCACACCATTCCCCCTTCCCTTATACTAGGTTTACATCATCAGTGGTCTCTCTACTCCACATACACTCTCTCCCTCTCACACACAAACGCGTGCACAAACACACACAGACATGCACAAACACCCATTTACCTGGATCCTCATATCTCCTCTTGTCTGCATGTGTATCTCACACACTCACTCTCTAATTATGTATATGTGTCTCCACGTTACACAACACAAAGCCCCATGTACATGTATCTCTCTATCCTCCACACACATAGACACAAAGAATCTGTTATCATTGCCTCAGTCTCTAACATATCTCTCTCTCTCTCTCTCTCTCTCTCTCTCTCTCTCGCAAACACGCTCAACAAGGGTTTCCCCGTGAATAACTTACCGTCTATTCATGAACAGTCGTGGCAGTACGGCGAACACGAGACGTGAAAAAGAATAAATCTACATGTGCTTAGACCACCTAGTATGACTACTAGGACTAGAGCAAGCCAAAAAGCGCGCCGCCGTCATCCCCTCCTTGTCGGCGACGGGAAAATCTTCGTTTTACATAGTCGAGAAGTCATTGTGCTAAGGGCCCACATGCCGAGGCGTTGAATAGAATGTAGATGCTAGTTTACGGAAGCAAGTATCGATAATACATTTGTATCTCCATACTTATATTTCTTCTCTTATAAAAAAACCGAGTTGGTGATGATGGTACGTGTGCCATCTTGCAATATAGACCGTCCGATCTATATGTGACGGATGGAAATTGAACTAAAAGATACCCGCACCCCTCTCCACATTTGCAGACAAGGCCTTCCCTCGTTCATCCTTATCTCCAACAAACCTCATTGTTGAGCAATTAAGAAAGGAAGCCTCTCGAACAAACTGGCCTGGTGGCCGCTGTCGGCGTCGTCAATCCCCATGCCTCCACTCAGTTCGACAACCAACCACCACCACACCCCACTCCTCTTCACCTTATCTCATATTTCTCGAGATATCATTAGTTTTTACACATGGGATTACTCCGGTAAGGGTCAATCACAACAAGTGTTTTATAAAAAAATGCATCTTGATGTTCCGTGAAATGCACGGATCTTGCTAGTACTCCTACACAAGACTAAGTTGGTGATGCTGGTGTGTCTGCCATCCGTCGTTTCTGACCATTAGATCTACATCTAATGATTGTGAGGTAAGTTGTTGCCTTTTCTCACCAACATCTCACTTGTCTACCAATTTGCAGAAAAACTCATAATTAGTATCTTAAAACCAACCACATCCCTCCCTGACCTCACCAAAACAGCCCAAGGAATATATTCTAATTGAAACATAATATATCTCTAGTGACATATGTATATCAAAATTAGAGTGTTTTGTACCAAGTTTGTGAATAAGTATTATTATAATTATGATTCGTTGCAACAGACATGAACATTGCTAGTATTTCCAACCATGCATTTCTTTTCCTAGTATTCCATAGTTTCGAGTTTTCCATCAAGATATTAGTCACTCATGGTTGATATTTACTTTCAATCATGTACACATATGCACTATGTAACTAGCCTTGCTTATTGGCTTTCAAAGCTTAACTTTCACTCCTACTTACAATATATAGAGTATTTAACAAAAAACTACCACTTTCAACCAGCCCTAGGAGGAATCTATTGTACAAAAAATAGCAAAAACATACCCAAAATTTCTTAATCCACGCCAAAAACTACCTAGTACTCCTACCGATTAGGTTCGTTTAAACCCATTTATGACATGGTTGGCCCACATGTCCGTGCTGACGAGGCAGCTTAAACCAACACATTTTGTTTGACCGTTGACACGAGGGACCCACATCTGACCTTCTATCCTGTTATTCCCCCTCAAATCATTATTTTTCCTGAACATTACTTCAAACAGTACTAATGCGTGTTCGTCGGTGGCGCCGGTGATGAGCGAGTTGGCCGCCGCTCCGCCGGACGGGCCGGACGCCGCGCCGGCCTCCGCATGGGTTGGCAGGCTGGCCCGAGCGTGACTCACGAGCGAGCAAGCTGCCGCGCTGGCCTTCGCTCGAGCCAGATGGCTGGCCTTAGCGCGACGCGCACAAGCAAGCCGCCGTGCTGCCTTGCTAATCTAGCTAGCAAACCTTGCAGACAAGCAGCTGGACGGAGCTATCTTGGCTAGCTAGCGGCCGCGAGCGCCGGACGGAGCTGGCATCCGGGCTGCCGCAACATGGGCTCCGCACCGCCGACGGTTTTGACCTCGCCTTCTGCCAGCGGCGGTAGATGCGTCCCATGGCCGAGGATGACTAGGTGGACGGGCCGGAGGTAGGAGGTCACTCGGGGATTTTTGTTGGTAAGAGCATGTACAATGGTTGATAAGGTAGTCTTATCTTAAGTCTGCCACGTATGCAAGTGGTAGTAGTTTCTTGGCATTTTAGTGGTTTCTTGCATTATTAGAGCAAGTACAATAGAGCTGAGTCAGCGGGATATAAGAAATAAACTACTACTACATGTTGGCTATAAGATGGGCTGTAGATGACATGGCACTGGCTTATAGCCAGCAGCTGGCTATACTATTAACCATGCTCTTAGGGGTTTCTTGTAAGGAACAATGTACGTACTACTAGCGACAAAAGGCGATTCTAGGTTGCGTTGTACTCCAACGAGTACTACTAGTGGTCGCGGGAGTGTATACCTCGTTTTGTGGGTTCGATCCCGGTCAAACGCACAACGGCCTTTTTTTTAAATAGTACTACTACACTTCGCTGCGAGCCAATATTTTACACGTGTAGTTTGAGTTTTGAAGTTAAACGGACGTGCGGCCCCACAATCTGGGTGCACTGGACAGCCTAGCCACATGAACGGGTTTTCCTTCCCAGCATCCCGTGGCTTGCTTGCTCGCCCTAGCCGCACCTCGCTTGCAGCTTCCAGCTAGTAGCATATTTAAACTAGCACCTCCCAATTAAGCCCGAGGAGCCGGAAAAGCCTGGCGGGGCATTGGGAACTGTGCAATATGGTGTTGTACGTAAAGTGCTCTACTACTACTCTGTAGCTTGTGGCATTGCATGCATGGACTTGACTCCATTATCGGCTCTACTATAAAAGAAATTCCTCTTGCCGTGTTTTTTTTTGAAACAGAGGGAAAAGCTTTGCTTCATCTCATTCATAAAGAAGGAACTACTAACAAAGTTCGACGAGATCCATTACACCTCCACAAATGGAAGCGAAAAGCCTAGTCTCGCTCTATCAAATAACTCAAATGTTCTGCCCCCGCAGTAACCATCGCTGATAAACAGGCTGCTAGTGTGTGCGTGAGAGGAGTGGCTGAGTTGGCCAGCTACGTGAGAGGAGCGGCTGGATAGAGCACCGAGAGTACACACTAGGCCACTACACATGTGTACTTCCCCTGCATTGATAGTACAACGATGGTTCTAGAGAACAGTAGTACCCTCCACTTCCAACTGTAGCTCCTTGGCCCTGTGATTCAAGAGTTCAAAACTGGTGCACTATACTAGACTAGACAAGAAGTACAGTACATCGCACTACTAGTTAAGAAAAGTAGTACTAGTACTGCTACAGTACGAGTACGTACTCCTCCGTCACATAATGTAAGACGTTTTTTGACACTAGTTGGCGTGTACAAAAAATGGCAAAAACATACCCAAAATTTCTTAATCCACGCCAAAAACTACTACCCAGTGCCAAAAATTTCTTACTAGTGCTATTATTTATAGTATAATGCAATCCCATAACGTTCCATAATCCCTTTCTTTCAAAAGAATCACTTCTAGAGAGAAGATTGCTATCTCCACGCGAGCTTCTCATAGGCCAGCGCCACCGTATGCAGTCATGTGAGAGAGAGGGAGACATCCATGCAACATGCAGAGTGAGGAGAACGCGGGCGGACAGCCAATGGGATGCATGGGGCATTTATAGCTACTAACTCCTCCCATCCATGTGCCAGGGGTATTTCTGTCCAGAAAGCATGCAGCGAGCCCCTGCCTTGGTATCCGGGTCTGCTCTTATGCGTAGAGTAAAAAGAATCGGAGGGAGTACTAGTAGTAAATAATAGCCTCACCCCTTCGCTGAGGAACGATCTACAGTTGGAAGGGACGAGGCCCTGCGGTTACTACGCTCTTATCTCCTCCTCGCCAGTTCCCCTCCCCCCGAAGAGAAGGCAGTTCGTCACTGCTCCCATGGATTCGCCAGGCGGTTCTCCTCCTCGTTGGGGCTGGGAGACCTTGGACGACGATCCTGTGGGAGAAATCGCACGCCGCTCTAACATCCTCACCGTCGCAAGACTCGGTGCTTCCTACACCAACTTTTTCAAGACGCTGCTTAAACATGCCATGCTTGTTGGTCTTCCATGCATCCTCGAGGAGAAGGTTCTTCTATGGGACAATCCTTTGAACAGTCCATCGCTCCCTTGCCATGGTTGCACGTTGACTCCGCTAGAGTTGCCGACATTGAGAGGTAGTCAGATTTTGTCCGATGAGCAGGTCAGTAATGGAGTTTGATCATGTACTAGTACATAGTTATTCCATTTCCATCCCGTAATTTCTCCGCTGCCCACCGTCTTATATATAGGTCTGGGTCGGTGCCAACGAAGATTGGCTTGCATATCTCCGGTCGGATACCACCATCATTTTGCACAACATCCACAGCAGTGCGGCCGTTCCGGTAGACCACTTCTCCACCATTGGGATCGGCCTTCCGGACTGGCTGGGCAAGAATACGTATGATGATGCCTACATGAGATTGAAGAAGATAGCAATTGCGGACCCGCCGACAAAGCGACGCGGCTACGACGATTACTATATCATCGCGGTGTTCGACATAAGGATTGCCATCAATGCTGGAGACAGTAACGGCAGAGGCTGGCACATGTTGGCGGCGGCAGATTTGTACGCCTACACGTTCGAAGACGCCGTGCGCCATCTAGGCCGCATCTTCGCGGTGACAAGCGAGGGGACTTGTTTCATCTGGTTGACATCCTACGATACGGGAGATTACAAACGGAATGCACAAACCATCATTTGCATCCCTAACGGTACTCCATTATTTTGCAGGGACCAGTCATCCCCCGATCAAAATAAGATCGCCGATCCTGGATGTGCATTTGCATCCACGATTCGGTCTAATCTGGAACCTTGTAGCTGACTTTGGCATATTGGGATCAACTATCTTAGCAGTCGTTACCCATGGTACCACTGATGTGCAACATGGTCACATAATCTACCACGATCGGACCGTCACCATCTACCCAGGTATTCCATTTTTTAACCCTCTCGCCTTCTCTTTCATTTTTGTACTAGTAGTATACTTTGTAGTACTAGTAGGAGTACTTTTTACCTTGGAGGACGCGTATAGCTAGCTAGGCCCTTGAAGACTTGAACCCACTAGCTGCCACCATTTTTGTTTTTCCATGTCTTACTATCTCATCCATGTAGCCAAGAGTGGCTATATATAATAAGCCGGTTATTTTACTTCCTCTATACCGGAGTAGTACTATTTGCTGCACAGTATTACTGACTACCACATTTGAGCACAACATTATTATGCATGGACCTTGACTATGTATGTCACCATGTGTCCAGATCTGGGATGCCGCCTGTACCAGATGAACGGCGCCGAGTTCAACCCCCGTGATGCTACGTGGGTGCCGAGGAACACTCTTGGAGAGTACTCGCTTTTCATTGGGGACAACTACCCCATTGTGAAGTGGATGCCACCTTTCGTGCACGACACGGAAGGCCTGCCGTTCATGAAGCATGGTTGTGTCTTCAGTGCGCACCGCTGGATGAACGACATGCTGGGACACGCTACCCCTGATTTATGCCGCTTCAGCTTGGACGAGTCTCCATCGTGTGGAACCGGACTAGAAAGCTGCAACAATGATTCCCGTTGCCCACTGCTATGGATCATGCCATCCATGAAGAACACCTGGGACTGGAACCTGGAGGAGGACATGTAGCCCATATATAACGTGTAAGTGGAGTACGGTAATTGTGAACGGTAGCACTGTGAATATATGTAGACTAGTCATGCACAAATTTATCACATGAGTTGGAGATGAACTTGTGTGGCATACTGGCATTTGTCCTTTAGAATTTATTACTAGTAAATGTGTTATGTGTACGTGCAACTTGTGTGGTTGTTGCACGGGCTCCAACACGGTCTTTCAGAAAAAAAAGGTGGCACAGCTTTGGATATACATGACGTGGCGGCATCATACAGTAGCATCGTTCGCTATAGTTGTACTAGTACACTCCTACTAGGACGACAACTCCTATAAAACCTTGCGCTTGGCTCTTTGCCTCTTCGGGAGGTTCAACAGTTCATACTCGTGTGAACCTTGCACTTGGCTCTTCGCCTCTTCGGAAGGTCCAACAATGATGATACTATAGTACAATATGCTTCTGGCAATCTGACACCGATTGAACTGCTGCACGTCCATCGTGAGGGCGAGGGCGAGGGAGAGGGAGAGGGAGAGGGAGAGGGCGCTGTATTCAAAACCCTCTCCTCGTCCTACGAACCACCGCGCGCATGGGCGAGGGAGAGGCGTAGTAAGCAAGCTTCTCCTCGTTCGGCGAGTTGACGGGACACATCAAAGCAGTACTAGTACTAGTAGTAGTAGTCCATACTGCATCCTTTCCGATTAATATGGCTTAATTTGAAACGAGAAAAATACACTGGCGGTCAACGTATGTAACAGTACGCTCTTTACGGTCACTATATATAGTTTTGCGGCGATTATGCGATCACTAGCTCATCGTAGAGCACCGTATTGCACCCTACTGACCGGCCACATAGTCGACATGGCACTTTGTTGACTGGTTAAATTGTCACCTGGTTTCTGGGTCCCACCTGTCAGTTGGCAAAGCAAAGAAATCAGTTAAACAAAACTTTAAGCAGGCGCGACACGAGTCCAACCCTTGCGTGCGAACCGCCCTGGCTGTGTATGTGAGTGCATGCACGTGTCCTCCCTCGGTCTTCCAACAAAGAGTGTACTACATGATGTACATCTACACTTCCAATGTGTTTAGCCTTTAATCTAAATCGATATTGATTGACTAATGCACCAACTTGTGCTGTAGGTATAGGCTACATGTCTATCCTTAATTACAGCATGCAACAGCCTTCATTTAATCTTCTTATCTCAATGGTCGCATGCACACATAAGTCTGCTACTTTTGGGCATTAATTATGCCCTGGTCAATGTGTAAATCTCTAAATGTACAGTCTTTCACAGACGTAGGGAGTAGGTTGAGCACTTGAGCGTGAGCGTGTGTGTTGCGTCGTGTGCTGTGTGCCGCATGGGTGCGTGAGTGTTGCGTGCGTCCATGTGTACGTGTGAGTGTTGCATGTTGCATGCATGCATGCATGCATGGGGCTTACTCCCTTCCATTGACATGTTCATATTTCAAGCTTCCTCTGTTCCCTCCATATGGTGATACTCCCTCTGTTCCCAAATAGTACGGAGTAAAAGCCTCCCTCTGTTCCCAAATACGGAGTATTTGTCTTTCTACAGATTTCAAAAAGTGACTAGGTACGGAGCAAAATGAGTGAAGTGAGCGTAGAGGCACAGGGATACTGTAAAAAGGAAGTCCTCGCGATCCATTTATTCCCCATCTCGGTCAGAGAGAACTATTCAACTAGTCTCTTCTTCTTCCTCCTCTCTTCATCTTCCTCCTCTCTTCGCCATCGTCGACCGCACACCATTTACCCCCGCTCACTGCTCGCCCGCCCGCGCCATCTTCCTTGGCAGCTCGCGCGTACCATATCCCCCCGCTCACTGCTCGGCCACACGAGGAGAAGCTTCTTTGCTCGCCCGCCCGAATCCACTTCCCCGCTGGCTCGCAGGCACCGAAAACCCCAATGGCAGAACCGACTGACACGCAGAGCCACAATTGGAATTCCCTCCCCGATGTTCTCTTGGAGCAGATCTATAGTCGTATGGACCTACTCAGCACCGTCCGTCTGGCTGCATGATCGATGTCTTTGTACCATCTACTCGTCTGCAATCGGCCGGCTCTTTTCAAGACACCCTGCTTGCTGATGCCCGATCCTCGCAGGTGGCCCAAACACCGACTTGACGATCCTACGGAGATTGCCGTGGTGCCCCTCGACATGCTACCACTACCCGCCCACCTGTCCTTCATGCGCGACCACTACTGGGTGGGCATGAAGGCCAACTGGATCGTCCTCATCCACCACACCAGTAGTCCGTGGCGTCTCGTGGATATCTACACCCAGCGAGAGATCACCCTTCCATCGTTGGATACCGCCGCCATCGAGCCTCGTGGCCCGCCGGACACTCCTGCCTACTACGCATGAGACGCTTCAAGCTTTTGGCTCGACCTCTGTTTGCAGAAAGTTGTAATCTGCGAAGTGCCCACACCATCGGAAGACTACATGGGTTACAAGCTCATTGCCTTGTTCAACAAGGGATTAGTCTATCTGGAATCCGGTCGCCATACATGGTTATGGCTCATCATCAATCCCGTTGAGGAAACATTTCTGTCTGATGCTATAGTGCACGATGGCATCATTTACGCGGTCGACGCATAGATTGGCTACCTATATTGGTGGAATGTATCGTTGTGTAATTGTTCTATCTCAACTCATCTTTACCTTATGAATACGACTGCCTGTTCATTTGTTACAAATTTAGAATGCATAGCATGTCTATAACCACATCATTGCTATATGTTCCTCTCATTTCCTAGATTTTTATGACCACACATGTTATTGTTAGAGTTGATGGCATCTAATGATTGTTAGAATACATATTATGAGCATAACATCATGATTGCTATATGTTACTCTCGTTTACAAGATTTTTATAACAACGCATGTTATTGCTTAGAGTTGATATGAGAACAGTAGTAGTAAGTGCTATGGTAGAATATGAGTAGGCGCTGTCATAGCTGTTTCCTCTCATTGTTACATGATGTTTGAACCATGACATATTGCTAGAATATGAAAGCCATTGGCTTATTTTTTTAACTTGGGGTATGATTATGACCACGACATTGAAATTCTCTATCTATGATATGTGTCATTGTTATAATAATCTTAATTCCACACATACTCTGAACATGATTGTTTATTTTTGTCCTTTTGGTCTCCAATTTGAATTTTTGCAGCAGACACAAATGCGCTGGCCTTCATGATTCCAGGACCAGGAATCATACCAGCCGATGGGTGGTGGTTTATCGCTCGTTCAGCTGACGGCGGTCATTTGATGCTCATTCGCACGTACCAAATTGACCAAACCATTACATCAAACCACATGCAATACAATGTGTGGGGCGTTCGTGACATTGATGGCTATGGCTGCTTCGTGTTCGAGAAAGATCCCAGCTCCGTTGGGCCAGGTGTATTCAACTAGGGGCGGGTTTACAGCCTCGGCAACCACTCCTTGTTCCTCGGGCTCAATTATCCGATCATCCAACCAATCATCGATCATATCACCGGCGATGATTACTGTGCTATGCAACTTCCATTCACGAGGGAGGGGCTGTGTTTACACATCATACCATGGGTTTCATGAATCACCATATCCAGAGATTCGTCGACACAGCTTGTTGCCAGATAATCTTCAGTGTGTGAAAGGCATCAAGCTTCCATGCGATGGATGGCTTTTGTAAACCCGACATGCGGCGATGTGGTTCATGCCAACAGCAAATATGCACAACTTGATTCGTGCTGATATCTAGACTGAGCCATGTATTCTGTTGCTGTAGCACGACCCTCTTTTGTTGGATATTATGTACTGTTGTTAGTTTGAAGCACTCCTCTGGTTTGAAGGATAGATACCTTCCTGGGATCAAGTGCATCCTAACTCACATGCGTAGGATGTACTGATAATGATGATGGAGGTGCTGTGCAGAAGCCATATATATATATCAGTTAGGCTTCAAGTGCGTACTTGTTAGTTAAACCTATGTATAAATTGTGACACTAAATATGACTAGTAAGTAGTACAGTAGCAGTACTAGTATACGTCGGTCAAATTATTCATCATGTCCACACATTGAATTGATGTGACAACACGCTGCGCGTGAGGTGACACAAGAATCCCGGCGGCGTGTTCGGGTATTCTGGACTTCAGATTTGGAGTACCACTTATCTGTTGAAATCTTTCATCATTCACTTTAAACAGTCGATTGATCATACATTGAGTACCATATAACTAGAATTACCGATGCAAGTCGAAGAAAGATTGACCCGTGCTGCCGGCTGGCGTCAAGTTCGATCCCACGGATCAGGAGCTGATCGAGCACCTTGAGGCCAAAGTGAGTGCTGACAGCGCGAGATTTCAGTCTCACATTGATTTGTTCATACCAACCACCGACAGCGAGCACGGCATATGTTACACCCAACCTGAGAAACTTTCAGGTAAGACACCGATCGGCCGTCTACTTGCACAAACATATTCCTTTGTTTATAGCTCTATTTTTCTTTTTAGACGCAGACCTGGTGAAGCAATTACAATTTGACAGTTAATAAAAAGTGAAACAAGTGACTGCAACATGCCAAAGATGTTATGAAAATGCCAACTAGGTACACTAAAACTTGTATTCCACAATACTGCAGGTATCACACTGAGTGGCCTAAGGAAGCATTTCTTCCAGCGCAATTCTAGGGCATTCAAAAGGGGCGCGTGGACGCGTCGCAAGATACAGTCGGAGTGCGGCATGCACGCGATGTGGCACAAGACCGGCAATACCTTGTCGGTGATGGTCAACGGCCGGCAGACGGGCAACAAAAAAGGTTCTGGTGCTGCACAACAACAAGAACTTCGACCAGCAGAGGACCAACTGGGTGATGCACCAGTACCACCTCGGGGACCTGGAGCAAGAGAAGGAGCAGGAGCTGGTCCTCTGCAAGATTTTCTACCAGACGAACACTAGGGCCAGGAGTAAAAAGATTATAAGTTAGTTTGATATTGGTAGCTGTACTACCTTGTCGTCCGCAAGTTGGTATTGTTGTTAACGATCTTTTGGTATGAACTTGCATTTGCTTCCAACCATCATGCCGAGGGTCGACGTGGATATAAAGCTGAATCATTTGTTTCGAGACAAATTTTCAGGCACCTGATTTTTATTTGATGGGTAGCATAAGCACCCGCCGTTCGAATTCCCAGTTCTCCAATTTTTTCGAAACAAGTGCATGCACTTATTATCACGATAAAAAACAATATCCGTGCTGCATCCCAGTTATCACTCTGTACTTGCAGAATTCTCTCGTTTATTGAGCACGTATATTGTTTTTTCAGGTCGAGCAAGTTTCAACTGGACTGTAGATTGCCCAGGGTTGTTTTGTTTTTAACAGGCCCAGCCCATGACGACAATGGGGCAAAGATCCAGCAGGTATCTACTGGCCTCTGGCCCGCCAGCGTTAGTTATATTTTGTCTTACAACATCCGCAGGCAGTTTTTTTACTGAATCAAACACACAACCTAGTTCTATTTTCCTCTTGAAACGCATGTCCCACATCCGTTTTCTAATCTCTATCTATAGTTTTACTAGTTCATATACACGTATCATTATATTGAAAACACATAAAATTCCCTTTTCATATTTACTTCCTTATTTTTGTTGTTTTTTCCCACCCAGCGCTGATTTTTTACCACTGGGTTTCCCTTAAACCAACTAAATTGTCCCACGTCTTATTTGCTTACAAAAACAAAACGATTTTTTGGCAAATCAATAAGTTCTTAAAAAATGTTTATCATTTCGGGATTACAACAGTTCGGACTCCACCGAAATATGCAAAATAAGGTTGAACTTTTTGACCGTGGTCCTGGGCAGAAAATGGGCTGTAATAAATTACTTAAGAATTGCAAATGGGCTGCAAATTATAAAAAATAGCAAATGGGCTTTATGTTGTCTGCCACAGATTTGGAGGCTGACTTGTGCGCCTACTAAGTTCATGCGTACACAAGGTTTCTCAAAAAAGAAACTTAGTCAACAATCGACTCTACCAGCGTCAGACCGTTAGATGTCAATCTAACGGCAATCGTGCTTCTTCAGTCTATGATCTTCCTGCCCCAGCCGCCCAAACCAGCACCGTCGGAACCGCCTGCTCCCGCCTCCCGTGGCCGGCAGTGCTGCCGGGAAGGCCTCATGGCCCCATCATACTCGCATCCCTGGCCTGTCTATCCCTCTACTCACCCACACCTCCTGTTATTTTCCGGCGACGGCAGCCGAACTAGTCAACCCTCGTACTCTCCACCGCATGGGCAGCCACTGCTGTGTCTTCCCCGGCTCCGTGTCGTTCCCTTCATAGGCCTCGCCGTCGTCCACCGCCCTAGTGCTCTCGGCACGGCATGGTCAACGATGTCCATCCAACGGTCGTAGTGCTTCTTCAACCTCTGGTCTTCTTGCCCCAGCCGCCCAAAGCAGCGCCGGTCGTGCCGCATGCTCCTGCCTCCCGTGGCCGGCTGTGCTGCCGGGAGGCCTCACCGTCCCCATACTACTCCCACCGCTGGCCAGGCCATCGCTCCACTCACCCACTCCCCCTGTTATTCTGCAACGACGGCAGCCTCACACCGCAGCCGAACCAGTGAACCCTCGTGTCGTGGTTCTAACTCTGACAGTGATGTAGGGGGGTAAGTATGAAGAGGTGAGGTCTTAGCTATGGAGAGGTTGTAAGGATGCAAGGTTTACGAGTTCAGGCCCTTCTCGGAGGAAGTAACAACCCTACGTCTCGGTGCCCGGAGGCGGTCGACTGGATTATGTATGTATGAGTTACAGAGGTGCGAACCCTTGTCTCGGAGGAGGGGGGTGGCTTATATAGAGTGCGCCATGAACCCGGCCAGCCCATGTTACGAAGGGTTCAATCTACATTAAGGCAGGGCGTTTCTGGTAACGCTAGTAATAAAGTGCTATGATGACCATAAAAGCTACTTAATGACCGACCGTTAGCGTGCGGGGCGCCTTTAGGTCTCCTGGCCGTCTAGTGGTTGGGTCTTGGTCGAGTGATTGCTTCTTGGTTGAGTGTCTTCAAGTCTGTCGAGTGGGACACCTTCAAGTCGATTCAAAGGTGATTTCTTCTAGAGATGTCTTTGGGTAGGGCAGTTAGGACAGGTCCATGACCCTACCCTAGGTTCATAGCTTCATCATTAGCCCCCGAATGGATCGAGGTTTGATAGGGAAAGGAGTTGAGGACCTCTCCGACTCGTTTTTCATGCCGTGAGCATATCTTGCTTCGGATCAACGGACCTGAGTGATGATGACAACTTCCTTTTCAGTCGCCTTGATCCATTCTTAGTTCTTCGTCGAGTGAGTTTCTTTACCTGTAAGGTTCCGAGTGACGGTGCGGAGGAGATCTTTTAGTCTGACAAGTTTGTTTGCTGCCCGCGGATTTAGTGGGATCCGAATTTTGGGAAGCACGCGGGACGGGGGAGGCCGCAGTAATCGGATGGGATAGAGCGGAATCACCTCGATCCCCGTGCCACCTTTTTCGCCACGTATCGCTCGCGCGGTCGTTATGGGGTTTGACAGAGCCATCTGGGCCTACCAGTCAGCCACTCGGAAGCGGCCTCATATAAGGCGTTGGACCGGAGTCCTCCGAACAGTGCGCCCCATTACCTCCTCTCCTCCTCACGCCTCTCTGCTGCGCTCGCTCTCGCCCCAGCGCCACCGCACCGCACGCGTATCGTCGGCGACAATGGTGAAGGAGAAGACAGTGGCTCTGGAGCGGGCGAAGAAGGCGACGGCGAAATCGAAGGGGAAGGCGACGAGCCGGGGCGGATCTTCCTCGCGGACTGGTATGCCGAAGGGTTGGATCTAGGGCGACTGGATCCAGTCGAAGATCTCCCAAGAAGACCTCGACGACCTGGCCGAAGGAGGGCTGATCCCCTATGACTCGGCGCGGCTTCCGGGGAAGGAATCCGAGCCGCAACCCCGGGAGGGTGAGCGCGTTCTTCTTGCCACCCATGTCGACCGTGGGTTTTCCTTGCCTCCTCATCCTTTCTTCCGAGGGTTTCTGAACTTCTTTGGGGCTCAACTCCACCATTTTACCCCCAACTCAATCGTTTATCTTGCCGCATTCATTTCCTTGTGCGAGAACTTCTTGGGTTGTCGACCTCACTAGGGTCTTTTCAAGCATATTTTCACTTGTCGCTCCCAGACAGTGAAAAAGGCTAATCCGAGTGACGAGAGGACCCAAGTGATCCAGATGTGTGGGGGTCTTGGCATCCAGACGAGGGGAAAAAGCTCCTTTCCGGCCATGATTCTTCCCGATTCAGTTTGCGGATGGCAGTCGACCTGGTTCTACTGCAAAGACCAGTCGATGCCAGGGCAATCGACCGGCCTCCCTCCCTTTACCATGGACCGAGTGGAAAAACCCTCCCCTTTGAAGGTGCTCCCGAAGGAGAAGGCGCACGTGAAGGTGTTGGTCAATCGAGTGGTCCAGCTCATTCGTGACGGGGTCACTGGTATGGATCTCTTGGAGGTCTTCCTTAAGCGGCGCATCCAGCCTCTCCAAGCCCGAGACCACCCGATGTGGATGTATTCGGGTCTAGAAGACTCCACTCGGATCTACCCGGAGGAGGTCGATGACGACACACTGGAGAAGTGGCTGTCGAGCATTACCGGGAACAAGGACAATCCTAGAGGAGCCAGGAGAGTTCTCCCATTCGACCAGTCGCATGCACCAGAGCAGGTCTGATTCTAAGTTTTTGCTTGTAATCCGAATTCACTCGCGCACCTGTCTGTATTGCGTCGACTGACTTTGTTCTCCCTACTTTCTTTCAGGCCATTACTGAAATGTATTCGATGCCCAACGGGGAGCAAGAGCAAGCTCTGGAAGGCGAGGCGAGTGGTGGCGAAAGTGGCGAGTGGACTTCTGATGGTGAAGGGGATGGTGAAAGTGACGACTCAAGTGATGGGGAAGAAGTCGAGTCGCCTCCTCGCATAGAGAGACGATCCAAGCTTGACCAAGAACGACCGAGTGCCCACGACAAGGCAACTGCTCAGGCTGGCCAGTCTTCGAAGCGTCCTCAGGTCTCTTCACCAACCCCGACTGAGAAGGCGCCAAAGCACCCCAAAGTTGCAGAGCCGAAGACTCGGAAGGCGCTGCCAAAGATCAAGATCGATATCCCTGTCACCTCCGCGTGAGTGTCTCCCCTTGTATTCACTCGACGCTCCATGCTATTTGTTTTTCTTGTTCTAACTGGACGAACTTTGGAATTGTTAGCGCTGCCACTTCCGGGACCTCAGCTTACAGGGATGATGATGAGGTGATGGAGGATGCGGTCACTTCTAATCCAAGTATGATTTCCGCCATACTATCTTTCTTTGGTCGATTCAACTACATAGTGCACCCACTGGGTGGCGTGATTTTGGCAATTTGAACTTTGCACAGCTCCCAACATTATTGACCTCCCTGATGATGATGAAGAGCCCGAGAGGTCTTTGACGAGGAAGAGTAGGCGAGCTCCTGCAAGTGAGGCGGTACAGTCGACGCCGAGGGCAGAACCAGTCGTTCAGGACACTGGTGACGTCAATCGGGGTTCTGTTACCTTCGCGGAGCCCCTGTTGAGTGCCTTGCCTTCTTCTTCGACTGCTCAGGCCCCTGTCGACCCGCCTTCAGTTTTTGCGACCCATCATGTCCCAGAGGACGAGGTGAATGCCGCTAGGGAAGCCATACGCCAGGCGGGCATTATGATGGAGAAGATGAAGATGGTGCGGGACGCCAGCCAAGCCGCCTATGATGCCAGCTCGGCTCTCCAGAGCAACGTTCAGGTTAGTAGGTTATCTGAAGATTCTTTCCGAAAATCTTTGCGTCTGTACACCCATTGGGTGCGTTGATTGAAGTACTGTAGTCTTTGTATTTTGCCGAATGTATAACCCAAATTGGTAGTTTGTCTCTTCCACTCGACTCTGGTGGGCCGGTCGAGTGGGATCAGAACCGGTGGGGGCACGCTAAGTGCACCCACTGGGTGTAGTCCCCGAGACTATGGTGGACTGCTGGCAGTCGACTGTAGTCTGAGTTCTACTTTCTTTCTCTCTCCTTTTCTTTTTGAACTCGACTTCGGCGGGCTGGTCGAGTGTGATCAGAACCGGTGGGGGCACGCTAAGTTCACCCACTGGGTGTAGTCCCCGAGACTATGGTGGACTGCTGGCAGTCGACCGTAGTCTTAGTATTTATTGCCTTTGTTGTTTTTTTACTGTAACGATAACTTCTCCCCTTTGATTTCAGAAATCTTGCGATCTTGGAGCTCGCTTTGCTGACTTAGAGAAGTAGCAGATTCAACTGAACCTTGATCCGGAGCTGGCCAGGATAAAGCTGCAAAAGGTCAGAGACGGCGCTGCAGGTAAGACGATTTTGTCGACTGGTTAGTTTTTAGGCTTGAGTACCCTTCTGCTATTTCCGAATCAATCATCATTTCTTTGCAGAAAAACTGAGAGAAGCTCTGGCGAAGAAGGATCAGGACTTGGCTGCTGCCCGTAAGGAGGCTGACGACAAGACCGCTCTGGCGGTACAGAAGCTGGCTTCGGTCGGCCAGTTAGAAGAAGAGAATACCAAGCTGAAGACCGCTCTGAATGAAGCCAATAGGGAGTGTACACATTGGAAGAAGGATAACCTCAACCTGAACGAAAAGATGGAAGGCATCGCTCGCAGGAGGGACGATCTGGAGAGCTACTTGAGGAGCCTCGCCAAGAAGTTGTACATCAAGCTTGAAGGTGCACATTCAGTTCCGACTGGTGTTTTTTTTTGTGTCGACTCAGTCTATGAAAATTGACTTATCCTTGGATCATGAATGCAGAGTTTTGCCAGAACTTTGAAGAGGAGACTGGGAGGATCGAACCAGGTTTGGATCCAATCAACTCTCCCGTGAAAGATGAAACTGCTATGAATCTGCTCCGACTGGAATCTCGCATTGATGGTGTCGTGGACTACTTGGCTCGACTGAAGGTCGCCATGTCACGGATCGACCCGGCACTTTGGCCAGAGGCTACGCTCCAAAACGATCTCGAGTCTCTGATGACTCGTCTTAACAGAATCCCTGACCAAGTGCAGGAGTGGAAGAAGTCTTCTGCTCGGTGTGGCGCTGATGTGGCTCTGTCCTTGGTTCGTGTCCACTGCAAGGAGGTGCGACAAGACAAGCTGGCAGCAATCAAGGTCGCCAACACCCAGAAGCATGACTTCCGAACCTTTATGGAGACTTTCATTGCTGCAGCCACTCGGATAGCCGACGGCGTCGACCTGGATGAGTTTGTCGAGCTTAACAGCCCTCCTCCCGCGGAGTGAACAAACTCTTATGTCTCACCTTAAATTTGCCTCGGAATGCCGAGTGGTTTTTGTAACGTTAAACTCTTTCGGGCTGCATGCTCGAGTACTTCGATCTGTGGTCTGGAACCTTTGGATCTTATCTGAACTTGATTTATCGTTGAATATCTTCATGAATTATCTGTCGAGTGGGACTTGTTCTTCACTCGAAATAACTTTGTATTTGTGGTGCAGCTCCGAAGGGGAAGGTAGCAGTCGATTTGCACCTTGTCGTCCTTGCGGGTTGGGATGTGTTCCGTACTTACGCGAGCACTGGGCTGCAGCTAAGCCCCCGAGTGGGAGGTCTGCTCTCCACTTGGTAGGATTTTTAAACACTTAGGCGAGCACTGGGCTGCAGCTAAGCCTCCAAGTGGGAGTCTGACTCGCCACTCGGTAGGATTTTTAAACACTTAGGCGAGCACTGGGCTGTAGCTAAGCCTCCGAGTGGGAGTCTGGCTCACCACTCGATAGGATTTTTAAACACTTAGGCGAGCACAGGGCTGCAGCTAAGCCTCCGAGTGGGAGTCTGGATCGCCACTCGGTAGGATTTTTAAACACTTAGGCGAGCACTGGGCTGCAGCTAAGCCTCCGAGT
>NC_057803.1:476472999-476551496 GCF_018294505.1 Triticum aestivum
GAGTGGGAGGTCTGCTCTCCACTCCGTAGGATTTTTTCCAAACTTAGGCGAGTATTGGACTGCAGCTAAGCCCCCGAGTGGGAGGTCTGCTCTCCACTCGGTAGGATTTTTAAACACTTAGGCGAGTACTGGACTGCAGCTAAGCCCCCGAGTGGGAGTCTGGCTCTCCACTCGGTAGGATTTTTACAAACTTAGGCAAAACGGATTCGCAGCTAAGCCTCCGAGTGGGAGTCTGGCTCTCCACTCGATAGGATTTTTACAAACTTAGGCGAAACAGATTCGCAGCTAAGCCTCCGAGTGGGAGTCTGGCTCTCCACTCGGTAGGATTTTTACAAACTTAGGCGAAACGGATTCGCAGCTAAGCCACCCACTAGGGGATTTCACACGCAAACAAAAGCAACAACAATTATAGGAAGATTTGTAACACTCTTGTCTTTGATAAACATACTACAGAAGTTTTTCTTATTACATCTCATCCGAGTGAGAATTCAAGTGTGAAAGGGGCGGAGCAGTTCTACATTCCAAGCTCGTGGCTCATCGATCTGGCGATCGACATTGTAAAGGTGATACGCTCCATTGTGGATGACTCTGGTGACGATGAAGGGACCTTCCCAAGTAGGAGCGAGCTTGTGTGGTTTCTGTTGATCCACTCGGAGGACCAATCTCCTTCTTGGAAGGCTCGACTCTTCACATTTCTGGCATGGAATCGACGCAAGTCTTGCTGATAAATGGTCGATTGGATCATAGCCATTTCTCTTTCTTCTTCCAGGAGGTCGACTGCTTCTTGCCGGGCTTGTTCTGCTTCATCTTCGGTATAAAGCTCGACTCGGGGTGCATTGTGAAGTAGATCACTCGGCAAGACTGCTTCCGCTCCATAAACCAGAAAGAACGGAGTTCTTCCAGTCAACCGATTCAGAGTAGTCCTCAATCCCCACAGAACCGACGGAAGCTCGTCGACCCAAGCGCCTGCCGCGTGCTTGAGATCACGCATCAGTCGAGGCTTTAGTCCTTTGAGAATGAGACCATTTGCCCTTTCTGCCTTTCCATTCGACTGGGGGTGGGCGACCGAGCATAGTCGACTCGTGTGCCTTGAGAGGCGCAAAAAGCTCTGAACTTGTCTGAATCAAAGTTTGACCCATTGTCGGTGATGATGCTATGCGGGACTCCATATCTGAATGTTAACTCTCTGACGAAACTGATAGCAGTGCAAGTATCAAGATTCTTGATAGGCTTAGCTTCAATCCATTTGGTAAACTTGTCGACTGCCACAAGCACATGTGTGAAACTGCTCCTGCCTGTTCTCAATGGGCCAACCATGTCCAGTCCCCAAACAACGAAGGGCCAGACGAGTGGAATGGTCTTCAGGGCTGATGCAGGCTTGTGCGACATGTTGGAGTAGAACTGGCACCCTTTGCACTTGTCGACTATCTCTTTTGCCATTTCATTCGCTCTTGGCCAGTAAAATCCCGCTCGGTATGCTTTAGCCACAATGGTCCGAGAGGACGCATGATGGCCACAGGTTCCCGAGTGGATATCATCAAGGATCATCTGACCTTCTTCTGGTGTTATACACTTCTGACCGACTCCAGTCGCGCTTTCTCTATACAACTGTCCCTTTATGATTGTAAAGGCCTTGGATCGACGGACGATCTGTCGAGCCTCTTCTTCGTCCTCCGGGAGTTCCTTTCTTAGGATATACGCGATGTACGGTATCATCCAGTCAGGGGTGATTGCCAAAACTTCCATGATTAGGTCGACCACTGCCGGAATTTCAACTTCAGTCGGATCTGTGGCACTCTTTGGCTGCGGGGCTTCATCTGTAAAAGGATCTTCTTCGACTGATGGCGAGTGGATGTGTTCCAAAAACACATTGCTGGGGATGGCTTCTCTCTTGGAGCCTATCTTTGCCAAATCATCAGCCGCTTGATTTTTCAGTCGGGGGATGTGATGAAGCTCTAACCCCTCGAATTTCTTCTCTAACTTTCTCACTGCATTGCAATAACCAGTCATAGCTGGACTTCTGACGTCCCATTCTTTCATCACCTGATTAACCACCAAATCTGAGTCGCCATAGACCACGAGGCGACGGACGCCGAGTGAAATGGCCATGCGCAACCCATACAAAAGTGCTTCATATTCTGCTTCGTTATTAGAGGAATCAAAGTGAATCTGGAGAACATATCTGAGCTTATCTCCTCGGGGGGAAACCAATACTACCCTAGCACCGGAACCATTCAACATCTTAGATCCATCGAAGAACATGGTCCAGTGCTCCGAGTGAACTTGAGTCGGAAGTTGCTGTTCAATCCACTCGGCGACGGAATCTGCAATTGCTTGGGATTTGATAGCTTTCTTTGCCTCAAACTTGATATCTAGGGGAAGAAGTTCGATCGCCCATTTGGCCACTCAACCAGTTGCATCTCTGTTGTGCAAAATCTCTAATAGTGGAGCGTCGCTGACGACTGTAATGGAATGATCAGAGAAGTAATGTGCAACCTTCTTCGTGGTCATATAAATCCCATATACAAGCTTCTGGTAATGAGGATATCTTTGCTTTGAAGGAGTCAAAACTTCAGAAACATAATATACTGGGCGCTGAACTTTAAAGGCCTTTCCTTCTTCTTCCCGCTCGACCGTAAGTAATGTACTGACAACTTGTCCTGTGGCTGCAATGTAAATCAGCAAAGGCTCCTTGTTGATTGGGGCAGCAAGCACCGGCTGGGTGGAGAGCAGAGCTTTGAGCTCTGTAAATGCTGCATCAGCTTCTGGAGTCCACTCGAACTTGTCGGACTTCTTCATCAGTCGGTAAAGAGGCAATGACTTTTCACCGAGGCGAGAGATGAATCGACTTAAAGCGGCCAAGCATCCTGTAAGCTTCTGGACGTCATGCACACGCACGGGACGTTTCATCCGGAGTATAGTACCAATTTTTTCAGGATTGGCGTTGATTCCCCGTTCGGAAACGAGAAAACCGAGTAACTTCCCACCTGGAACTCTGAACGTGCACTTTGACGGATTGAGCTTGATATCATACCTCCTGAGGTTGGCAATGGTTTCAGCAAGGTCAGTCAGCAGGTCGGAACCCTTCCCTGACTTGACCACAATATCATCCATGTATGACTCCACATTCCGACTGACTTGAGTGAGCAAACACTTCTGAATCATCCTCATGAACGTGGCTCCGGCATTCTTGAGGCTGAACGACATGGTGACATAACAGAAGCACCCAAATGGAGTGATGAAAGCTGTTTTGATCTCGTCGGGCCCGTACACACGGATCTGATGGTACCCGGAATAGGCGTCTAGGAAAGACAAACACTCACATCCCGCAGTCAAGTCGACTATCTGGTCGATGCGGGGGAGAGGAAAATGATCTTTTGGGCAGGCCCGATTGATATGCTTGAAATCGATGCACATGCGAAGTGACTTGTCCTTCTTGGGTACCATGACAACATTGGCGAGCCACTCGGAGTGGTAAATTTCTCAGATGAACTCCGCTGCTAAGAGCCGAGCCACCTCCTCGCCAATGGCCTTCCTCTTCTGAACGGCGGACCGTCAAAGATGTTCTTTCACAGGTTTAAATTTTGGGTCGACTCGTAGGCGGTGCTCAGCCAGCCCCCTGGGAACTCCAGGCATGTCAGCAGGCTTCCATGCGAAGATGACCCAGTTCTCATGGAGGAACTGGATGAGCGCTTCTTCCTATTTGGAGTCAACCGTCGTTGAGATGTGAGTCGGAGCAGCGTTTGGATCGGTCGGGTGAATGTGAACTGCCTTCGTTTCACCGGACAACTGAAAAGCTGATTCTGAAGCAGGCTTCTTAGCTCGTAGCAACTCACTTGGATCTGCAGTCTTCTGATACTCTTGCAGCTCGACCACTGCCATCTAAGCGTCAGCAATCTTTGAGCCTTTCTGAAAACACTCTTCTGCTTTCTTCCGATTGCCTGTAACAGTGATCACACCTTTGGGACCAGGCATCTTCAATTTGAGATACACATAACATGGTCGAGCCATGAAGTGTGCATAAGCTGGCCTGCCCAAAATAGCGTGATAAGCACTTTGGAAATCCACAACTTCGAATGTCAACTTTTCCTTGCGGTAATTCTTGGAATCACCAAAAACCACATCAAGAGCAATTTGGCCGAGTGACTCGGCTTTCTTCCCAGGAATGACTCCATGGAAACTCATGTTACTGGTGCTGAGCCTGGACATCAGAATGCCCATCCCTTTCAATGTTTCTGCATACAGTATGTTCAAACCGCTGCCTCCATCCATTAGGACTTTGGTCAGTCGAGTGCCTTCGACAATTGGGTCGACCACCAGAGCTTGCCTCCCAGGGGTGGCAATGTGCGTAGGGTGATCAGACTGGTCGAATGTGATGGCAGTCTGGGACCACTTCAGATAATTGGGTGTTGCCGGAGCAACCATATTCACCTCACGGTTAATAACCTTCAATCGACTTTTGCTCTCAACATCAGCAAAAATCATCAGGGTGGAATTGACCTGGGGGTACCCATCGTCACTATCTTCCTTGTCCTCAATTTTGCCCGACTCCTTTTCCTTGTCTTTGGACTGCTTGCCCTGAAACTGCTGGATCAGAAGCCGACACTGTCGAGTGGTATGCTTTGGGTATATGAGTTTACCCTCTTCATCCTTCTTGGTGTGGATGTGACACGGTAGATCCAAAACATCATTCCCATCTTGGTCTTTAACTTTCTTGGGGTTCCAAGGTCCTTTGGGGTTTCCCTTAAATTTTCCTTGGGTTACGGCCAGGGCCTCCCCAGGAGCGGCTGGCTCGACTTTCTGCTTCTGTTTCCGACTGGAATTTCCTCCGGTTTCCTGGGCGACTGCTTTATGCTTGCCACTCCGGAGTCGATCCTCATATTCACCATTAGCGTATTTGGTGGCAATCTCCATCATCCGATTCAGAGACATCTCTCCGGTTCGACCGAACTTCAGATTCAGTTCTCTGTACTTAACGCCTTCTTTAAAGGCACAAACTGCTTGATGATCTGGTACATTTTCAACTGTGTGATGCAATGTGATCCACCTCTGGATGTAATCCCTCAGAGTTTCATTCGGTTTCTGCACGCAAGACCGCAATTCCGTAAGGCCTGCAGGTCGCTTGCATGTTCCTTCAAATGTGGTGACAAACACTCGGGAGAGATCCTCCCAAGTGTAAATGCTGCTGGGTGCTAACTGATTCAGCCACGCTCTGGCCGAGCCTTCTAACATGAGAGGCAGGTGCTTCATGGCTACCTCATTGTTCCCACCGCCAATCTGGACAGCCACTCGGTAATCTTCGAGCCAAGTATCGGGCTTGGACTCACCGGTGAACTTACTAACTCTAGTCGCCAACCTGAAGTTGGGAGGAATTACAGCGGCTCTGATGGCTCGACTGAAACACTCCGGCCCTGAAACATGTACTCTGCTACTGGTAGGTGCATCTCTGTCGTGGCCTTCTCGGTGAGCTCTATTCCTGTCGACCAAACCTTGAACGAGAATGGATCTCACATCAAAGCCTGGTTCCCTAGGGTCGACCGGAATCCCCCGCCCAACATTATGAGGGCGTCTGTCCGCCGGCTGTCAAGGCACATACGATCCACTCCTCGGGGGAGGGGTTGGCACTCGACGTCGATCATCACGATCGAATCGGTGATCATACTGCTCATTCCTTCTGTACTGATCATGCCGGTCTCCACGTCCCTCACGCCTCAGAGGTGATCTTGGGATGTGAGCCGACTGGACTGTATCTGCTGCAACGGATTGACTGTGGATCCTGTTCCGCGACTGAGAAACAGCGGAATTCTGGTCTCCCGCTGCCCGGAGCAACGCTCTGATTTGCAACAAGCCTCTACCAGCCTCTGACTGGGAGGGCTGAATCGACTCTGCTATACGGGCCGTAGCCGCCAAATTCTGAATCGGAGTACGATATACCTGTGGGGGCGGAAAGAGTTGACGTCGACTGGATTCTGGAGCCCGTTGACGCGCTCACCCGTCGAGTATTCGCTGGAGATTCTCCAGTCGAGTGCGCTCGGCCAAGTTAGCCAAGCGCGCGTCCTCTAAGGCTCGGGCCTCGGGGGTTTCTCCAACGATAAGAGTGTGGAGTGCATCCATGTTCCGGCGGCGAAGTTCCTCCCGCTGCAACGACGTGAGAGGCTCAGGGAGATACTCCTCGTGAGGATGCGACGGGTCACCCCCATCCGTGCCTCCGTCAGCGCGGGGGAAACTGGGAGGACTGTGTGGCCCATCGATCACCAGAACCTCTGCCGCTGGGTCACTGCTATCGCATTCGGATGCGGTCTCTGCGGAGCCAGTCGACAGGTCGAACAGGCCGTAGAGGGATTCGTCGGGCTCGATTGCCGCGACTTGTGGGGTGGCCGACTGGCGGGCCACCGCATGCCTCACCCACCTCTGAAGCCTCGACCGACCGGAGCGCTTGCGTCGGCGAGAAACAGGGCGGGGAGATGCCACGAGAGCCGACCGATACTGGGTCGATGGCTGCCGCAGGAGGACACCACGGACGCATGCGCGAAAGTGCGTCGCCTCGCGGACGGGGAGCGCGTCAACGTCGAGTGGAGCCTCCTGAAGCCAAGCGGAGTCGTCGGCGATGAACGTGAGCGCACCGAGATAGATCTCGCGGCCCTCCACCAAAGCTCCGCCTGAAACCATGATCAAGGAGATCGGAAAAAATCGCAACTTCTCAAACTAGGCGCTAAGACTCCTTACTCCACGGTGGGCGCCAACTGTCGTGGTTCTAACTCTGACAGTGATGTAGGGGAGTAAGTATGGAGAGGCGAGGCCTTAGCTATGGAGAGGTTGTAAGGACGCAAGGTTTACGAGTTCAGGCCCTTCTCGGAGGAAGTAACATCCCTACGTCTCGGTGCCCGGAGGCGGTCGACTGGATTATGTATATATGAGTTATAGAGGTGTGAACCCTTGTCTTGGAGGAGGGGGGTGGCTTATATAGAGTGCGCCAGGAACCCGGCCAGCCCATGTTACGAAGGGTTCAATGTACATTAAGGCAGGGCGTTTCTGGCAACGCTAGTAAGAAAGTGCTATGATGACCATAAAAGCTACTTAATGACCGACCGTTAGCATGCGGGGCGCCTTTAGGTCTCTGGCCGTCGAGTGGTTGGGTCTTGGTCGAGTGATTGCTTCTTGGTCGAGTGTCTTCAAGTCTGTCGAGTGGGACACCTTCAAGTCGATTGAAAGGTGATTTCTTCTAGAGATGTCTTTGGGTAGGGAAGTTAGGACAGGTCCATGACCCTACCCTAGGTTCATAGCTTCATCACCTCGTACTCCTCTCCGCATGGGCATCCACTGCCGCGTCTTCCTTGGCTCCGCGTCGTCCCCTTCCTAGGCCTCGCCGTCGTCCACTGCCGTGGTGCTCTCGGCGCGGCGTGGTCAATGTGGTCAACGACCGACTTCCATCGGAAGAGTACTATACGTGGAGAGGCTGACAGATGGGTCCACGACAGCCGCAAGGAAGTGCCTCCTTATTACGCGCAAAATAATTATTCCTCCACCTGACAACAGGGACCCACCGGACGGGCCACCGGTATTTCGCGGAAAAAATGTTTCCCCCCTGACTGCTTGGACCCACTGGACAGACCATCATATTTCGCGAAAAAACGTTTGCCCCTGACTGCTGGGACCCACCGGACGGACCACCGTATTTCGCGAAAAAAACGTTCCCCCCCGCTGTCAGCTCAGACCCACCGGAAGTGCCTCCTTATTACGCACAGAAAAAATGAATACTCCCCTGCTAGCTGGGACCCAACCTAGTGGGAGGCTGACTTGTGGGCCTACTAAGTTGACGAGGATGGAGGGCTTTCTCAACTTAGTCAATATGAACGATTCTAGCTCCAGTGACCGTACGATGTCCATCCAATGGCCGTAGTGCTTCTTCAACCTCTGGTCTTCTTGCTCCAGCCGCCCAAAGCTGCGCCGGTCGTGCCGCATGCTCGTGCCTCTCGTGGCCGGCTATGATACCGCGGAGGCCTCACCGCCCCCTACTACTCCCACCACTGGCCCATGCTATCCCTCTACTCACCCACACCCCCTGTTATTCTGTGGCGACGGAAGCCTCACGCCGTAGCCGAACCAGTGAACCCTTGCATTCCTCTCCGCGTGGGCATCCACTGCCGCGTCTACCCCGGCTCCGCATCGTCCCCTTCCTAGGCCTCGCCGTCGTCCACCGCCTTGGTGCTCTCGGCGCGGCGTGGTCAATGTGGTCAACGACAGACTTCCATCAGAAGAGTACTGTACGTGGAGAGGCTGATAGCTGGGTCCATGGCCAGAGCCCAGTTTTTTTGTGATTTGCCAAGTAAGTCGCTTTGTCAGGCCTGCTGGGCTACAAATCTTTCAAGACGAGGAGAGCTTCATTCGGCTGGCCGAGAAAATGGCCCATCAGTAATGAGAAATGGGCTGTACATTTTTAAAACACATCAAACCGGCAATTAGTTTAAAATATCTTTTTTTTTCATTTCGAGACTTTAAATTACATTAATTTTTATGCGTGGAGAATTTGTTGGATTTTATATTGATATACATTTATTTTTAAAATCAGTTTGAATGTGAGTCGAAATTTCGGGATTAAAAATAGTTCGGACCGCACCGAAATATGCAAAATTTCGTTAATTTTTTAACCGTGGCCACAATATGGGCTGTAATGCTAACAAAGAATACGGGCTCCAAAAAAACCTTAAGAATTAGCAAATGCGCTGTTAATTATTAGAAATAATGGCAGATGGGCTGTATGCTGTTTTCCACAGATTTGAAGCTTTCCTTAAAAAAGGTTGACGCACAAGCAGTGACTGTTGGATGTCCATCGAACGGCTGTCGTGCTTCTTCAATCTCTGCTCTTCCTGCTCCAGCCGCTCAAACAAGCGCCGGCGGGACTGCCTGCTCCCTCCTCCCCGCGGCCGGCTGTGCTGCCGCGCAGGCCTCACCGCCCCACCATACTCCCATCGCTGGCCTAGCCATCCCTCTACTCACCCACACCTGCTGTTATTCTCCGGTGACGGCAGACGAACCAGTAAACCCTCGTATAGTCGTACTCCCCTCCGCGTGGGAAACAACTGCCGAGTCTTCCCTGCCTCTGTGTCATTCCCTTCCTAGGCCTCGCCGTCGTCTACCGCCCTGGTGCTCTCGGCGCGGCCTGGTCAACGTGGTCAACGACCGACATGCATCTGAACTGGACTGTACGTGAAGAGGCCGACAACTGGGTCCACGGCCGCACGCAAGGAAATGCCACCTTATTATGCGCAAAATAATGATTCCTCCACCTGACATCAGGGACCCATCGAAAGGGCCTCTGTATTTCACGAAAAAAACGTTACCGCTGCTGACAGCTCGGACCCACCAGCTATATCTTCGTACGCAAGGAAGTGCCTCCTTATTACGCTCAAAAAAATGAATACCCCCCCTACTAGCTGGGACCCACCTTGGTGGGAGGTTGACTTGTGGGCCTACTAAGTTGACGGGGACGGAGGGGTTTGTCAACTTAGTCAATATGCACGATTCTAGCTCCAGTGACCGTACGATGTCCATCCAACGGACGTAGTGCTTCTTCAACCTCTGGTCTTCTTTCTCCAGCCGCCCAAACCAGTGCCGGTCGTGCCTCGTGCTCCTGCCTCCCGTGGCCGGCTGCGATGTGGCGGAGGCCTCACCGCCCCTACTACTCCCACCGCTGGCCAGGCCATCCCTCTACTCACCCATACCCCGTGTTATTCTGCGGCGACGGCAACCTCACACCACAGCGAACCAGTGAACCCTCGTACTCCTCTACGTGTGGGCATCCACTTCCGCGTCTTCCCCGGCTCCGCGTCGTCCCCTTCCTAGGCCTCGCCGTCGTCCATCGCCCTAGTGCTCTCGGCGCCGCGTGGTCAACGTGGTCAAGGAACGGCTTCCATCGGACATGGACTGTACGTGGAGAGGCTAACAGCTGGGTCCATGGCCGCAGCAAGGAAGTGCCTCCTTATTACGTGCAAAATAATTATTCCTCCACCTGACAGCGGGGACCCACCGGACGGGCCACCATATTTCGCCCCCTGACTGCTGGGACCCACCAGCCACCTGGTCGAATCGTATGTAGCGTTGTCATTCTGGTCGCGAACGTGTACGTACATATATACTGGTCGATGTAGAGGCGCGCACGTGTCATAGTAGAGGCGCGCACGTAGCATGTACACGTACGTACAACGGCCAGGGTGCAAGAAAGAAAATACAGCCATGTATGTGTACATACGGGCGGGGTCTCAAACGCCTACTCGCGCATACGTACGGCCAGGGCTCGTGTACATGGCTAGGTCGGAATGGAGAAACAGCGTCGTCGTCGTGTTCATGGGGAGGCAACGGAATGCGTCATGTTCACCGGGAGGGCTTGGACGGAACAGGCGATGGAAACGAGGCCTGGCACACCGCAGAACGGAGGAAACAACCTTGTGTTCGACCGGCCACATTTGAAACGGGATCCTGTTCATCGGGAGGGGTCTGGCGTACCGCAAAACGGAGGAAACGGACCTCCTACGGTCGAAACGAGGGTCCTGTTGATTGGGAGGGGTGTGGCGTACCGCAAAACGGACGAAACAGACTTGTGTTGGAGCGCTACGGTCGAAACGGGGGTCCTGTTCATTGGGAGGGGTGTGGCGTACCGCAAAACGGGACTCCACGGGATACTGTTCATCTCCACCGTCGACCTCCTCCAGCCTCCACGGGCTCCTGTTCATCTAGCCTCCACGAGCTCCTGTTCATCCAGCCTCGCGCTACTCCACCAGCTACTGTTTAACCACCCCTCCACTGTCTACTGTTCATCCAACCCTCCACACCATGGGGTCCTGTTCAACCACCCCTCCACCATCTACTGTTCATCCAGCCCTCCACACCATGGGGTCTTGTTCAACCACCCCTCCACCGTCTACTGTTCATCCAGCCCTCCACACCACGGGGTCCTGTTCATCCACCCCTCCACGGGCACCCCTCCACCGTCTACTGTTCATCCAACCCTCCACCACACCACGGGGTCCTGTTCATCCAGAGGCAACGCCATCGCTCACTGTTCATCCAACCCCCCCGCAACACTCACTGTTCATCCCATCGATCGGCTTCAGTTAGCAGCAGTAGCGAAGGAATCACTCGATCGGGTTCAGTTAACAGCCATCGATCGATCGCTCGGGTTCAGTAACGCGTAGCCTGTAGTGCCATCGCTTGGGTTTAGTTAGAGCCCAACGCCTCGCTCAGGTTCAGTTAGAGCCAACGCCTCGCACACACGCGCGTACATGTACGAGAGAAACGCGCATCGCTCGGCCCCCGACCTCCCACCGTAACCGGCAACTCCCTAAAATTTTCCTCCCCCTTGCTTCTACCACGGTTTTTTCCGTCATGGACGGCCCAAAGAATGTCATGCAGCTGCGTCTCCGGCCCGCCCAGGACGAAAAGCCCATTTTCTGTCATGATTTTTTGTCATAGAAGTAGGAGCCTACCACATCTATGATGATACCGGGTTTTGTCACAATTATCGTCATAGAAGTGTCATATGTATGACAGAATTTTTTTTCGTTCGGCCCAAAATGTCACGGATGTGTCTTTTTTGTAGTGGGTAAAGATGTGCAATAAATTTAAGGATTTCCTTCCATTAGATGTCTTGCTCCCCCTGAATCTTGAATGGGATGCTGGGAGAAGATGGGGAACAGGAAATCAGAGCAAAACAGAGCTCAAAGGAAATAAACAGAGCTAATGCAAATGAGCAAATATGAACATGTCTTTCCCCTCTTGAATACATGTAACTTCTCTCCTCTTGAACACCAAGCATCTGGGGTTTTCTTACTCTCTTCCCCTTGGGCGTTCTCTGCCCCTATAGAAATGATTAAGCATAGAGCTTTTATGTGATCTCTCTCTCCCCCTTTGACATCAATTTCCAAGAAGGGCTCTTCTAGATTTTTGTTTTATTGCAGAAGGGTTTGGTCCTTGAGTCACAAAGTAAGTCGAATGTGATGCTGGTAGAGGATAAGAGTCATTGAGTGGAGCTGGAGCAAAAAATGAATTCAGAAGCAAGTGGCAAGATGTTTTTCCTGCAATGAAATCGGTAGCACCGAGTTTGGTGTTTCAGTGGCACCGAAAGGGTTCGGTTGGACCGAAGTAAACAGCCCGGTGTGACCGAGTTCATCGCAGAGAAAACACTTGTCACCTTAGCTCACTAGACAAGTAAGATCTCACAAGGATTTGCAAGGAATTTAATGCAGAAGATGCAGAACAGAAAATAAAAGAGAAGAAACTAAAAGGAATCTAGATGAAGTTGAAGAGGGAAACAAATATGCATGAGACAAATGCAAGAGCACAGAAAAGAACACAAGAGAACTTCATCTAGAATTGGGTGGTGACAAAGTCACCTATGTTAGAGTATATTGACTTAGGAGTCAAGTGAGATCACTTGATCTTTGGTCATACTCATCGTTTAAGCTCAAAATGGGGTTACCATTTTTCTCTAAAGCATCTTGATGTATTCACATCTTGTTGAGTTGCTTTATCCCATGACTTGGAGTAAAGCTTCTCTAAGATGGAATAACATACCTTGGGTGGTGGTGTTGATCATCATCATGTAGTTGAACTTGTGTGGGTTGCTCAAGGTTGATGTAGCTCATCAAGAGTTGGGAGCACCACTTGGAGTTTGAGTTCATCTACCTACACGGGTTAGTTTTTGCAAGGAAGAGCACTTGTGTATCCAAAATGACAATCATGATAGAATTTGTCAAAGGATATGTTTGAATGGTTGCGTGCTTCCTTGTCTTCATCCACCATTGTGTAGCGACTTGGTGATATAGAAATTGCTCAAGCTGTGAGTGAGTTGCAATCTCATAGATTTCAATTCATCCAAGTACCTACACGGGTTAGATAGCATGCAAGGTGCAAATATATCCAAGACATAAGATAGTCAACATAAGAGAAATATCAAGGATTAGTCATAAGCTCATGTCTTGCATGTATTAAATGGAGTTCCTACTCCAAGTTTGAAGCATCAATGATGTTCAATTCACCTCTTAACCTGCAAAACACTTTCTCATCAAGTGGTTTGGTAAATATATCCGCCAATTGCCTATCGGTGTGAACATGCTTAAGATTAATGTCCCCTTTGGCAACATGATCTCGAATGAAATGATGACGAACTTCAATGTTCTTAGTTCGAGAATGTTGCACGGGATTGTGAGCAATCTTAATAGCACTTTCATTGTCAAAAAGCAATGGAACATGTTTCACATATATCCCATAATCCTTGAGAGTTTGGGTCATCCAAAGTAATTGAGCACAACATGATCCAGTGGCAATGTATTCCGCTTCGGCGGTGGATAAGGATACTGAGTTTTGTTTCTTGGAGGACCAAGAGACAAGAGATCTACCAAGAAATTGACAAGTACTCGAAGTTGAATTTCTATCAACATTGTCACCGGCATAGTCCGAATCGGAGTAGCCAACAAGATCAAAGGAAGCCCTCTTTGTATACCAAATGCCAAAATTTGGTGTATGGATTAAGTATCTCACTATCCTTTTCACAGCCTTAAGATGACATTCTTTAGGAGCAGCTTGATATCGTGCACACATGCACACACTTAGCATAATATCGGGACGTGAAGCACATAGATATAACAATGAACCAATCATAGAGCGATAAACCTTTTGATCAACCGGTTCACCATCTTTAGTTAAATCAAGATGTCCACTAGTAGGCATGGGTGTAGTCATACCTTTGCATTCTTGCATATTGAACTTCTTGAATAAGTCCTTTGCGTACTTTGTTTGAGATACAAAGGTGCCTTCCTTAGTTTGCTTGATTTGCAAACAGAGAAAGAATTTGAGTTCACTCATCATCGACATCTCAAACTTCTCCGACATTAGCTTTCCAAACTTTTCACTAAAATGAGGGTTAGTTGATCCAAATATAATATCATCGACATAAATTTGGCATTAAAATAGTTCTCCATTAACCCTTTTAGTAAAAAGAGTAGAATCTATTTTTCCAATTTCAAAGCCTTTTCAATAAGAAACTTGGTCAAGCATTTATACCATGCTCTAGGAGCTTGTTTAAGACCATAAAGAGCTTTGTGAAGTTTGCAAACATGATTAGGTTTCTTAGGATTGACAAATCCGGGAGGTTGCTGTAACACCCCGGATGTAACCTACCTTAATTGTATTCCAACTCTTGCCTTTTCCGGCACTAAGTTATTTTATTTCCTCGTTGTCGGGTTTTTGTCTCCGTGTGTTTTGTCTTTGTCATGCATCTCATATCATTTCATCATGTGCATTGCATTTGCATATGTGTTCGTCTCATGCATTCGAGCATTTTCCCCGTTGTCCGTTTTGCATTCCGACGCTCCTATGTCCTCCGGTGTCCCTTTTTACCTCTTTTCGTGTGTGGGCGTTAAACATTTCCGGATTGGACCGAGACTTGCCATGCGGCCTTGGTTTACTACCGGTAGACCACCTGTCAAGTTTTGTGCCATTTGGACTTAGTTTGATACTCCAACGGTTAACCGAGGGACCGAAAATGCCTCGTGTGTGTTGCAGCCCAACACCCTTCCAAAGTGGCCCAAAACCCACCTAAACCCCTTCCATCATCTAGATCGTTCGATCACGATCGCGTGGCCGCAAACCACACCTCATTTGGAGCTTCCTAGCTCCTCCTACCTCTATAAATAGACCACCCCTGAAATTTTCGGGCAAACCCTAGACCCCTCCCTCTCCACGCGCCACCGGACAAATTCTCGTCTGGTTGGACACGTCTGTATCCACCGCCACCTCCACGTGTCGCCGACCTATTCGCCGCCGCCCAGTCCCCAGATCGTCGCGCCGCCAAGGCCCGGGAAGCCCATCGCCGGCCCCCGAGGCCCATCCGGGTTGCGCCCCGCCGCCTACTTCCGCCGTCTTCGCCGCCAAGGTCGTCGCCGACCGCCGCCGACCTCGCTGCCTCGTCGCCGACAAGCTCCGGGAGGCGCGCGGCCGCCTCGGCTTGCTGCTCCGTCGCCGCCTCCGACCGCATCTCGCCGCCTCCGCCGTCCTCCTCTCCGGCCGACGAGCCGCCCCGACAAGTCCCCAGCATCTCCGGCGAACAAGAGATCGGATTCGGCGAACCTCGGGCCGTGTGCAAGACCGGATCCAGATCTGGACTCGTTTGGGGTTGACTTTTTCGTCCCTAAACCCTAGCTTTTTTTGCAATCTTTGACATGCCATAACTTCCTCATCGTAGCTCCGATTCGTGCGTGTAGCATCTCAAAATGTCCGTCTCGACGAGTAGATCCTTTCATCTCATTGCATCATTTTCATTTGAGCTCATCTTGATGCCCGAAATACTGTTGAAAGAGGGCTATGTGATGATAGTTTCAAATCTGTTTCAGCAAATGCACTTTTGTCATTTTTGCCATGATTAGTGTGTGCATGATATGATCCTGAGCTCTACATGTGTTTTGATGTATGCCATGCCATCGTTACAGGGGTGTATGCCATGTATTTTTGTGATCCTTGTGGTGACTATCACAAGCATGCAAAGTAGCTTACTCAATGATGCTGATTTCAGAGACTTAGAATTTCACTAAGTCCTTGCCCTGTCCTTATTTTTATGCCATATGTTCATGTTGTTTCCTAGCGATCAGTGCCTCTTATGAGCATGATCAGTAAGGATGTTTTGTAGATAATGTTGTGCTCTATCCATCCATGTCTTTGTTTGCAATTATAGAGCACCCTAACTTGAGTCAATCGAGCTCTACTTTTACTATAAAATGTTCCTGGCAGATTGTTAACATGTTTTGCAATTTTGCCAAGCTTGTTGGTGTTGATCCGTGCATGCTATGTTGTTGTTCTTGCCATGTTTAGCTTCTATGCCATGTATACTTGATGGGTGTATGCTTAGATTATCATGCAATGCCTCGTAGTGAGTGCATCGAGCTTGTTAACATGTCTACTTGTTAACTATTTTGCCATGCTCTAGTTTTTCACTAAGTCTGAATCTGTTTATGTTTTTGCTATGTTCGCATGCTTGCAATTGTATTTTCTGATCCTTTTTGGCTCATGGTCACTAAGGGACTTTTGTTGTATGCTTTGAGTAGCTTTATGCCATGCCTTGCTTTGCCATGATATGTTCTTGTAGCATGTAGTTATCGTGCTCTAAACATTGCTTCCTGATGATAAATTCCTGACATGCTGTCAATTTCACTAAGTCTGAAACCAATAATCTTTTGCACTTTTGCCATGCTTGTTTGAACCTGTTAGTGAGTGATTTAGTCATAGCTCAGTGTTCATCTTTTGTCAAGCATCATGAGTGGATCCCTGCCATGTATTTTGTTGCCATGTTTGATTACTGTAGCTTATTTATCTTGATGCATTTAGATGGTCTCGTGCTGATTATCGCAGACCAGTGCCATATTTGTTTTGCCTGCCATTTTCAAACCGTGCATCCGATTCCGGTGATCTTTATATCGATTTCAACCGAAATCAACTCCTCTTTCCAGTGGCACATCTTGGATTTCCAAGTTGAGGCCAGGTTCAACCATTCCTTTCCAAATCATGCATATGCATCGCATATCGCATCCCGCATATCATACCATGTTTGCATCATGTTGCTTGAGCATTGCACGTGGTTGATTGTGTTCCTTTTGCTTGTTGTTTCTGCTTGGGTAGAGCCGGGAGACGAGTACGTGATCGAGGAGCCCATTGAGTACATTTACGAGGATCAAGTCAACTCTGAGAACTTTGCGTGCAAGATGACCACACCCTCGAAATCACTTCTATCTTTGCTTGCTAGATGCTCGCTCTTTTGCTATGCCTATGCTACGATACCTACCACTTGCTTATCATGCCTCCCAAATTGCCATGTCAAACCTCTAACCCACCTTGTCCTAGCAAACCTTTATTTGGCTATGTTACCGCTTTGCTCAGCCCCTCTTATAGCGTTGCTAGTTGCAGGTGAAGATTGGAGATCGTTCCTTGCTGGAACATGTTTATTTTTGGGATGTCATAATATTATTTGTTTATATTAATGCACATATATACTTGGTAAATGGTGGAAGGCTCGGCCTTATGCCTGGTGTTTTGTTCCACTCTTGCAGCCCTAGTTTCCGTCATATCGGTGTTATGTTCCCGGATTTTGCGTTCCTTACACGGTTAGGTTATAATGGGAACCCCTTGACAGTTCGCCTTGAATAAAACTCCTCCATCAATGCGCAACCTTGGTTTTACCATTTGCCACCTAGCCTTTTTTCCATTGGGTTTCCGGAGCCCAAGGGTCATCTTTATTAAACCCCCCTGGGCCAGTGCTCCTCTGAGTGTTGGTCCGACTGAGCTGCCTGCGGGGCCACCTCGGGGAAACTTGAGGGTTGGTTTTACTCGTAGCTAGTCTCATCTGAGTGTGCCCTAAGAACGAGATATGTGCAGCTCCTATCGGGATTTGTCGGCACATTCGGGCGGTGTTGCTGGACTTGTTCTAGCATTGTCGAGGATGTCTTGTAACCGGGATGCCGAGTCTGATCGGATTGTCTTGGGAGAAGGATTATCCTTCGTTGACCGTGTGAGCTTGTGATGGGCTAAGTTGGGACTCCCCTGCAGGGATTTGAACTTTCGAAAGCCGTGCCCGCGGTTATGGGCAAATGTGAATTTGTTAATGTCCGGTTGTAGATAACATGAAACTTAACTTAATTAAAATGCACCAACCGCGTGGGTAACCATGATGGTCTCTTCTCGGCGGACTCCGGGAAGTGAACACGGTGTTGGAGTAATGTTTGACGTAGGTTGTTCTTGGATCACTTCTTGATCATAGTTGTTCGACCGTGCTTTTGCCTTCTCTTCTCCCTCTCATTTGCGTATGTTAGCCACCATATAAGCTAGTCGCTTGCTGCAGCTCCACATATACCTCCTGGATTGTCTCTCTGCACGGCATTCCGCAGTTGATATCTTCAGATCGTGGAAGCATCTTCACTTCTAAGTTTTGGGATTCTTTTCAGAAGGCCATGGGCACCAACATTCACTTCAGCACAACTTTTCATCCTCAAACTAGTGGCCAAGTTGAGCGAGTTAATCAGATTCTTGAAGATATGCTCAGGGCTTGCGTCATCTCCTTCGGTATGAAGTGGGAATATTGTCTTCCATATGCCGAGTTCTCCTACAACAATAGCTTCCAAGCGAGTTCGAGCAAGGCCCCATTTGAAATTCTCTATGGGAGGAAGTGCCATACCCCTCTTAACTGGTCAGAGACTGGTGAACGTCAACTTCTTGGCAATGACTTGATCACAGAGGTAGAAGAGATGTGCAAAGTTATTCATGATAATCTCAAAGCCGCACAATCGCGCCAGAAGAGTTACTATGATAGCAAGCATTGTGACTTGGCTTTCGAGATCGGAGACCATGTCTACCTCCACGTCTCTCCAATGAAAGGTACTCGTCGCTTCGGTATCAAAGGGAAGCTTGCCCCTAGATATGTGGGTCCTTTCAAGATCTTAAGCAAGAGAGGCGATCTCGCCTATCAACTTGAGCTTCCCTCCAACTTTGCAAATGTGCATGACGTGTTTCATGTCTCTCAGCTCTGCAAGTGTTTCAAGACTCCTGACCGCACCGTCAACTTCGAAGACATTGATCTCCAAGAAAACCTGTCTTATCGTGAGCACCCCGTTGCTATTCTTGAAGAAACTGAGCGCAAGACTCGCAACAAGTCTATCAAATTCCTCAAAGTCAAGTGGTCACATCATTTCGACCGTGAAGCCACCTGGGAATGCGAGGATCACCTCCGTTCTGAGTACCCGGAGTTTTTCCAGTCCTAGATCTCGGGACGAGATCCTTTCGTAGTGGTGGAGTGTTGTAACACCCCGGATGTAACCTACCTTAATTGTATTCCAACTCTTGCCTTTTCCGGCACTAATTATTTTATTTACTCATTGTCGGGTTTTTGTCTCCGTGTGTTTTGTCTCTGTCATGCATCTCATATCATGTCATCATGTGCATTGCATTTGCATACGTGTTCGTCTCATGCATTCGAGCATTTTCCCCGTTGTCCGTTTTGCATTCCGGCGCTCCTATGTCCTCCGGTGTCCCTTTTCACCTCTTTTCGTGTGTGGGCATTAAACATTTCCGGATTGGACCGAGACTTGCCATGCGGCCTTGGTTTACTACCGGTAGACCGCCTGTCAAGTTTCGTGCCATTTGGACTTCGTTTGATACTCCAACGGTTAACCGAGGGACCGAAAAGGTCTCGTGTGTGTTGCAGCCCAACACCCTTCCAAAGTGGCCCAAAACCCACCTAAACCCCTTCCATCATCTAGATCGTTCGATCAGGATCGCGTGGCCGCAAACCGCACCTCACTTGGAGCTTCCTAGCTCCTCCTACCTCTATAAATAGATCACCCCCAAAATTTTCGGGCAAACCCTAGACCCCTCCCTCTCCATGCGCCGCCGGAAAAATTCTCGTCTGGTCAGACACGTCCGTATCCACCGCCGCCGCCACTTGTCGCCGCCCTATTTGCTGCCACCCGGTCCCCAGATCGCCGCGCCGCCAGGGCCCAGGAAGCCCATCGCCGACCCCCGAGGCCCATCCGGGTCGCGCCCTGCCGCCTCCTTCCGCCGTCTCCGCCGCCAAGGTCATCGCCGGCCGCCGCTGACTCACTGCCTCGTCGCCGATAAGCTTCGGGAGGTGCGCCGCCGCCTTGGCTCGCTGCTCCGGCGCCGCCTCCGACCGCATCTCGCCGCCTCCGCCGTCTTCCTCTCCGGCCGGCGAGCCGCCCCGGCAAGTCCCCACCATCTCCGGCGAACAGGACTCGGATCTGACGAACCTCAGGCCGCGTGCAAGACCGGATCCAGATATGTACTCGTTTGGGGTTGACTTTTTCGTCCCTAAACCCAAGCTTTTTTGCAATCTTTGACATGCCATAACTTCCTCATCATAGCTCCGATTCGTGCATGTAGCATATCAAAATGTTCGTCTCGATGAGTACATCATTTCATCTCATTGCATCATTTTCATTTGAGCTCATCTTGATGCCCGAAATACTGTTGGAAGAGGGCTATGTGATGATAGTTTCAGATCTGTTTTAGCAAATGCACTTTTGTCATTTTTGCCATGATTAATGTGTGCATGATATGATCCTGAGCTCTACATGTGTTTTGATGTATGCCATGCCATCTTTACAGGGGTGTATGTCATGTATTTTGGTGATCCTTGTGGTGACTAGCACAAGCATGCAAAGTAGCTTACTCAATGATGCTAATTTCAGGGACTTAGAATTTCACTAAGTCCTTGCCCTGTCCTTATTTTTATGCCATATGTTCATGTTGTTTCCTAGCGATCCGTGCCTCTTTTGAGCATGATCAGTAAGGATGTTTTGTAGATAATGTTGTGCTCTATCTATCCATGTCTTTGTTTGCCATTATGGAGCATCCTAACTTGAGTCAATCGAGCTCTACTTTTGCTATAAAATGTTCCTGGCAGATTGTTAACATATTTTGCAATTTTTCCAAGCTTGTTGTTGTTGATCCGTGCATGCTATGTTGTTGTTCTTGCCATGTTTAGCTTCTATGCCATGTCTAATTGATGGGTGTATGCTTAGATTATCATGCAATGCCTCGTAGTGAGTGCATCGAGCTCGTTAACATGTCTACTTGTTAACTGTTTTGCCATGCTCCAGTTTTTCACAAAGTTCGAATCTGTTTATGTTTTTGCTATGTTCACATGCTTGCAATTGTATTTTCTGATCCCTTTTGGCTCATGGTCACTAAGGGACTTTTGTTGTGTGCTTTGAGTAGCTTTATGCCATGCCTTGCTTTTCCATGATATGTTCCTGTAGCATGTAGTTATCGTGCTCTAACATTGCTTCCTGATGATAAATTCCTGACATGCTGTCAATTTCACCAAGTCTGAAACCAGTAATCTTTTGCACTTTTGCCATGCTTGTTTGAACCTGTTAGTGAGTGATTTAGCCGTAGCTCAGTGTTCATCTTTTGTCAAGCATCATGAGTGGATCCCTGCCATGTATTTTGTTGCCATGTTTGAGTGCAGTAGCTTATTTATCTTGATGCATTTAGATGGTCTCGTGCTGATTATCGCAGACCGGTGCCATATTTGTTTTGCTTGCCATTTTCAAACCGTGCATCCGATTCCGGTGATCTTTATATTGATTTCAACCAAAATCAATTCCTATTTCAAGTGGCACTCTTGGATTTCAAAGTTGAGGCCAGGTTCAACCATTCCTTTCCAAATCATGCATATGCATCGCATATCGCATCCCGCATATCATACCATGTTTGCATCATGTTGCTTGAGCATTGCACGTGGTTGATTGTGTTCCTTTTGCTTGTTGTTCTTGCTTGGGTAGAGCTGGGAGACGAGTACGTGATCGAGGAGCCCGTTGAGTACGTTTACGAGGATCAAGTCAACTCTGAGAACTTTGCGTGCAAGATGACCATACCCTCGAAATCACTTCTATCTTTGCTTTCTAGATGCTCGCTCTTTTGCTATGCCTATGCTACAATACCTACCACTTGCTTATCATGCCTCCCAAATTGCCATGTCAAACCTCTAACCGACCTTGTCCTAGCAAACCATTGTTTGGCTATGTTACCGCTTTGCTCAGCCCCTCTTATAGCGTTGCTAGTTGCAGGTGAAGATCGGAGATCGTTCCTTGCTGGAACATGTTTATTTTTGGGATATCATAATATAATCTTGTTTATCTTAATGCACCTATATACTTGGTAAAGGGTGGAAGGCTCGGCCTTATGCCTGGTGTTTTGTTCCACTCTTGCCGCCCTAGTTTCCGTCATATCGGTGTTATGTTCCCGGATTTTGCGTTCCTTACACAGTTGGGTTATAATGGGAACCCCTTGACAGTTCGCCTTGAATAAAACTCCTCCATCAACGCGCAACCTTGGTTTTACCATTTGCCACCTAGCCTTTTTTTCCATTGGGTTTCCAGAGCCCAAGGGTCATCTTTATTAAACCCCCCTGGGCTAGTGCTCCTCTGAGTGTTGGTCCAACTGAGCTGCCTGCGGGGCCACCTCGGGGAAACTTGAGGGTTGGTTTTACTCGTAGCTAGTCTCATCTGAGTGTGCCCTAAGAACGAGATATGTGCAGCTCCTATCGGGATTTGTCGGCACATTCGGGCGGTGTTGCTGGACTTGTTTTACCATTGTCGAGGATGTCTTGTAATCGGGATGCCGAGTCTGATCGGATTGTCTTGGGAGAAGGATTATCCTTCGTTGACCGCCTGTCAAGTTTCGTGCCATTTGGACTTCGTTTGATACTCCAATGGTTAACCGAGGGACCGAAAAGGCCTCGTGTGTGTTGCAGCCCAACACCCTTCCAAGGTGGCCCAAAACCCACCAAAACCCCTTCCATCATCTAGATCGTTCGATCACGATCATGTGGCCACAAACCGCACCTCATTTGGAGCTTCCTAGCTTCTCCTACCTCTATAAATAGATCACCCCCGAAATTTTCGGGCAAACCCTAGACCCCTCCCTCTCCACGCGCCGCCGGACAAATTCTCGTCCGGTCGGACACGTCCGTATCCATCGCCGCCGCCCTATTCGCCGCCGCCCGGTCCCCAGATCGCCACGCCGCCAAGGCCCGAGAAGCCCATCGCCGGCCCCCGAGGCCCATCCGGGTCGCGCCCCGCCGCCTCTTCATCGCCCGCGCCCCGCCGCCTCCTTCCGTCGTGTACGCCGCCAAGGTCGTCGCCGGCCGCCGCCGACCTCGCTGCATTGTCGCCGACAAGCTCTGGGAGGCGCGCCGCTGCCTCGGCTCGCTGCTCCGGCGCCGCCTCCGACCGCATCTCGCCGCCTCCGCCGTCTTCCTCTCCGGCCGGCGAGCCGCCCCGGCAAGTCCCCACCATCTCCGGTGAACAGGTGCTCGGATCCGGCGAATCTCGGGCCGCGTGCAAGACCGGTTCCAGATCTGGACTCGTTTGGGGTTGACTTTTTCGTCCCTAAACCCTAACTTTCTTGCAATCTTTGACATGCCATAACTTCCTCATCGTAGCTCCGATTCGTGCGTGTAGCATATCAAAATGTTCGTCTCAACGAGTACATCATTTCATCTCATTGCATCATTTTCATTTGAGCTCATCTTGATGCCCGAAATACTGTTGGAAGAGTGCTATGTGATGATAGTTTCAGATCTGTTTCAGCAAATGCACTTTTGTCATTTTTGCCATGATTAATGTGTGCATGATATGGTCCTGAGCTCTACATGTGTTTTGATTTATGACATGCCATATTTACAGGGGTGTATGCCATGTATTTTGGTGATCCTTGTGGTGACTAGCACAAGCATGCAAAGTAGCTTACTCAATGATGCTAATTTCAGGGACTTAGAATTTCACTAAGTCCTTGCCCTGTCCTTATTTTTATGCCATATGTTCATGTTGTTTCCTAGCGATCCGTGCCTCTTTTGAGCATGATCAGTAAGGATGTTTTGTAGATAATGTTGTTCTCTATCCATCCATGTCTTTGTTTGCAATTATGGAGCACCCTAACTTGAGTCAATCGAGCTCTACTTTTGCTATAAAATGTTCCTGGCAGATTGTTAACATGTTTTGCAATTTTGCCAAGCTTGTTGTTGTTGATTCGTGCATGCTATGTTGTTGTCCTTGCCATGTTTAGCTTCTACGCCATGTCTACTTGATGGGTGTATGCTTAGATTATCATGCAATGCCTCGTAGTGAGTGCATCGAGCTCGTTAACATGTCTACTTGTTAACTATTTTGCCATGCTCCAGTTTTTCACTAAGTCTGAATCTATTTATGTTTTTGCTATGTTCGCATGCTTGCAATTGTATTTTCTGATCCTTTTTGGCTCATGGTCACTAAGGGACTTTTGTTGTATGCTCTGAGTAGCTTTATGCCATGCCTTGCTTTGCCATGATATGTTCCTGTAGCATATAGTTATTGTGCTCTAAACATTGCTTCCTGATGATAAATTCCTGACATGCTGTCAATTTCACTAAGTCTAAAACCAGTAATCTTTTGCACTTTTTCCATGCTTGTTTGAACCTGTTAATGAGTGATTTAGCCGTAGCTCAGTGTTCATCTTTTGTCAAGCATCATGAGTGGATCCCTGCCATGTATTTTGTTGCCATGTTTGAGTGCAGTAGCTTATTTATCTTGATGCATTTAGATGGTCTCATGCTGATTATCACAGACCGGTGCCATATTTGTTTTTCTTGCCATTTTCAAACCGTGCATCCGATTCCGGTGATCTTTATATTGATTTCAACCAAAATCAATTCCTATTTCAAGTGGCACTCTTGGATTTCAAAGTTGAGGCCAGGTTCAACCATTCCTTTCCAAATCATGCATATGCATCGCATATCGCATCCCGCATATCATACCATGTTTGCATCATGTTGCTTGAGCATTGCACGTGGTTGATTGTGTTCCTTTTGCTTGTTGTTCTTGCCTGGGTAGAGCTGGGAGATGAGTACGTGATCAAGGAGCCCGTTGAGTACGTTTACGAGGATCAAGTCAACTCTGAGAACTTTGCGTGCAAGATGACCATACCCTCGAAATCACTTCTATCTTTGCTTGCTAGATGCTCGCTCTTTTGCTATGCCTATGCTACAATACCTACCACTTGCTTATCATGCCTCCCAAATTGCCATGTCAAACCTCTAACCCACCTTGTCCTAGCAAACCATTGTTTGGCTATGTTACCGCTTTGCTCAGCCCCTCTTATAGCGTTGCTAGTTGCAGGTGAAGATTGGAGATCGTTCCTTGCTGGAACATGTTTATTTTTGGGATATCATAATATTATCTTGTTTATCTTAATGCACCTATATACTTGGTAAAGGGTGGAAGGCTCGGCCTTATGCCTGGTGTTTTATTCCACTCTTGCCGCCCTAGTTTCCGTCATATCGGTGTTATGTTCCCGGATTTTGCGTTCCTTACACGGTTGGGTTATAATGGGAACCCCTTGACAGTTCGCCTTGAATAAAACTCCTCCATCAATGCGCAACCTTGGTTTTACCATTTGCCACCTAGCCTTTTTTCCATTGGGTTTCCGGAGCCCAAGGGTCATCTTTATTAAACCCCCCTGGGCCAGTGCTCCTCTGAGTGTTGGTCCAACTAAGCTGCCTGCGGGGCCACCTCGGGGAAACTTGAGGGTTGGTTTTACTCGTAGCTAGTCTCATCTGAGTGTGCCCTAAGAACGAGATATGTGCAGCTCCTATCGGGATTTGTCGGCACATTCGGGCGGTGTTGCTGGACTTGTTCTACCATTGTCGAGGATGTCTTGTAACCGGGATGCCGAGTCTGATCGGATTGTCTTGGGAGAAGGATTATCCTTCGTTGACCGCCTGTCAAGTTTCGTGCCATTTGGACTTCGTTTGATACTCCAACGGTTAACCGAGGGACCGAAAGGGCCTCGTGTGTGTTGCAGCCCAACACCCTTCCAAGGTGGCCCAAAACCCACCAAAACCCCTTCCATCATTTAGATCGTTCGATCACGATCACGTGGCCACAAACCGCACCTCATTTGGAGCTTCCTAGCTTCTCCTACCTCTATAAATAGATTACCCCCGAAATTTTCGTGCAAACCCTAGACCCCTCCCTCTCCACGCGCCGCCGGACAAATTCTCGTCCGGACGGACACGTCCGTATCCACCGCCGCCGCCCTATTCGCCGCCGCCCGGTCCCCAGATCGCCACGCCGCTAGGGCCCGAGTAGCCCATCGCCGGCCCCCGAGGCCCATCCGGGTCGCGCCCCGCCGCCTCTTCATCGCCCGCGCCCCGCCGCCTCCTTCCGTTGTCTACGCTGCCAAGGTCGTCGCCGGCCGCCGCCGACCTCACTGCCTTGTCGCCGACAAGCTCCGGGAGGCGCGCCGCTGCCTCGGCTCGCTACTCCGGCGCCGCCTCCGACCGCATCTCGCCGCCTCCGCCGTCTTCCTCTCCGGCCGGCGAGCCGCCCCGGCAAGTCCCCACCATCTCCGGTGAACAGGTGCTCGGATCCAGCGAACCTCGGGCCGTGTGCAAGACCGGATCCAGATCTGGACTCATTTGGGGTTGACTTTTTCGTCCCTAAAGCCTAACTTTTTTGCAATCTTTGACATGCCATAACTTCCTCATCGTAGCTCCAATTCGTGCGTGTAGCATATCAAAATGTTCGTCTCAACGAGTACATCATTTCATCTCATTGCATCATTTTCATTTGAGCTCATCTTGATGCCCGAAATACTGTTGGAAGAGGGCTATGTGATGATAGTTTCAGATCTGTTTCAGCAAATGCACTTTTGTCATTTTTGCCATGATTAATGTGTGCATGATATGATCCTGAGCTCTACATGTGTTTTGATTTATGCCATGCCATATTTACAGGGGTGTATGCCATGTATTTTGGTGATCCTTGTGGTGACTAGCACAAGCATGCAAAGTAGCTTACTCAATGATGCTAATTTCAGGGACTTAGAATTTCACTAAGTCCTTGCCCTGTCCTTATTTTTATGCCATATGTTCATGTTGTTTCCTAGCGATCCGTGCCTCTTTTGAGCATGATCAGTAAGGATGTTTTGTAGATAATGTTGTTCTCTATCCATCCATGTCTTTGTTTGCAATTATGGAGCACCCTAACTTGAGTCAATCGAGCTCTACTTTTGCTATAAAATGTTCCTGGCAGATTGTTAACATGTTTTGCAATTTTGCCAAGCTTGTTGTTGTTGATCCGTGCATGCTATGTTGTTGTCCTTGCCATGTTTAGCTTCTACGCCATGTCTACTTGATGGGTGTATGCTTAGATTATCATGCAATGCCTCGTAGTGAGTGCATCGAGCTCGTTAACATGTCTACTTGTTAACTATTTTGCCATGCTCCAGTTTTTCACTAAGTCTGAATCTGTTTATGTTTTTGCTATGTTCGCATGCTTGCAATTGTATTTTCTAATCCTTTTTGGCTCATGGTCACTAAGGGACTTTTGTTGTATGCTTTGAGTAGCTTTATGCCATGCCTTTCTTTGCCATGATATGTTCCTGTAGCATATAGTTATTGTGCTCTAAACATTGCTTCCTGATGATAAATTCCTGACATGCTGTCAATTTCACTAAGTCTGAAACCAGTAATCTTTTGCACTTTTTCCATGCTTGTTTGAACCTGTTAATGAGTGATTTGGCCGTAGCTCAGTTTTCTTTTTTCGTCAAGCATCATGAGTGGATCCCTGCCATGTATTTTGTTGCCATGTTTGAGTGCAGTAGCTTATTTATCTTGATGCATTTAGATGGTCTCGTGCTGATTATCGCAAACCGTTGCCATATTTGTTTTTCTTGCCATTTCCAAACCGTGCATCCGATTCCGGTGATCTTTATATCGATTTCAACCGAAATCAACTCCTATTTGCAGTGGCACTCTTGGATTTCAAAGTTGAGGCCAGGTTCAACCATTCCTTTCCAAATCATGCATATGCATCGCATATCGCATCCCGCATATCATACCATGTTTGCATCATGTTGCTTGAGCATTGCACGTGGTTGATTGTGTTCCTTTTGCTTTTTGTTTTTGCTTGGGTAGAGCTGGGAGACGAGTACGTGATCGAGGAGCCCGTTGAGTACGTTTACGAGGATCAAGTCAACTCTGAGAACTTTGCGTGCAAGATGACCATACCCTCGAAATCACTTCTATCTTTGCTTGCTAGATGCTCGCTCTTTTGCTATGCCTATGCTACGATACCTACCACTTGCTTATCATGCCTCCCAAATTGCCATGTCAAACCTCTAACCCACCTTGTCCTAGCAAACCTTTGTTTGGCTATGTTACCGCTTTGCTCAGCCCCTCTTATAGCATTGCTAGTTGCAGGTGAAGATTGGAGATCGTTCCTTGCTGGAACATGTTTATTTTTGGGATATCATAATATTATTTGTTTATCTTAATGCACCTATATACTTGGTAAAGGGTGGAAGGCTCGGCCTTATGCCTGGTGTTTTGTTCCACTCTTGCCGCCCTAGTTTCCGTCATATCGGTGTTATGTTCCCGGATTTTGCGTTCCTTACACGATTAGGTTATAATGGGAACCCCTTGAAAGTTCGCCTTGAATAAAACTCCTCCATCAATGCGCAACCTTGGTTTTACCATTTGCCACCTAGCCTTTTTCCATTGGGTTTCCGGAGCCCAAGGGTCATCTTTATTAAACCCCCCTGGGCCAGTGCTCCTCTGAGTGTTGGTCCGACTGAGCTGCCTGCGGGGCCACCTCGGGGAAACTTGAGGGCTGGTTTTACTCGTAGCTAGTCTCATCTGAGTGTGCCCTAAGAACGAGATATGTGCAGCTCCTATCGGGATTTGTCGGCACATTCGGGCGGTGTTGCTGGACTTGTTTTACCATTGTCGAGGATGTCTTGTAACCGGGATGCCGAGTCTGATCGGATTGTCTTGGGAGAAGGATTATCCTTTGTTAACCGTGAGAGCTTGTGATGGGCTAAGTTGGGACTCCCCTGTAGGGATTTGAACTTTCGAATCCCGTGCCCGCGGTTATGGGCAGATGTGAATTTGTTAATGTCCGGTTGTAGATAACATGAAACTTAACTTAATTAAAATGCACCAACCGCGTGTGGTAACCGTGATGGTCTCTTCTCGGCGGAGTCTGAAAAGTGAACACGGTGTTGGAGTAATGTTTGACATAGGTTGTTCTAGGATCACTTCTTGATCATAGTTGTTCGACCGTGCTTGTGCCTTCTCTTCTCGCTCTCATTTGCGTATGTTAGCCACCATATACGCTAGTCGCTTGCTGCAGCTCCACATCATACCTTTACCTTACCTACAAGCTTAAATAGTCTTGATCGCGAGGGTGCGAGATTGCCGAGTCCCCGTGACTCACAGTTTACTTCCAAAACCAGAAGCAGGGATCGATGATACCGTTCCAGATGATATGACCGAGCTCAAGTGGGAGTTCAATGAGGAGTCTCGTCGTTACTACGTTTCTTTCCCGGATGATCAGTAGTGGTGCCCAGTTGGGGTGATCGGGGACTATCTTGCTTTTGGGGTTTATCTTCATTTTGGTTCCATAGTCGGACCTTGAGTGTATTTGGATGATTGTAATGTTATTTATGTATTTGTGTGACATGGCGAGTGTAAGCCAACTATGTATCCTTTCCCCTTTATTTATTTATTTATTTATTTACATGGGATGTTGTGAAGATTACCTCACTTGCGACATTGCTTTCAATGCGGTTATGCCTCTAAGTCGTGCTTCGACACGTGGAAGATATAGCCGCATCGAGGGCATTACAGTTGCTTAACATAAACTTCCTCCTCTATTTCACCATTCAGAAAAGCACTTTTAATGTCCATTTGGTATAAGGTGATGTCATGATGATTAGCATAGGCAAGTAAGATGCGAATGGACTCAAGTCTAGCAACGGGGGCATATGTCTCACCATAGTCCATACCTTCGACTTGAGTGTAGCCTTGGGCGACTAGGCGTGCTTTGTTGCGGACAACTTGACCATCTTCATCTTGCTTGTTGCGAAACACCCATTTGGTACCTATGATGTTGTGGTTGTTGTCGGGATTTTCAACCAATGTCCACACTTGATTTCTCTCAAAGCTGTGTAGCTATTCATGCATAGCGTTTATCCAATCTAGATCTTCCAATGCTTCTTCAACCTTCATAGGTTCAATGTGAGAGATGAATGAGTAATGTTCACAAAAGTTAGCTAAACGAGTTTTTGAGCGAGTGATTCTCCGGGTTTGGATATCATTGTAGATTTGCTCGACGGGATGATCTTTAGCAATTCTTGCTCGAACTTGTGAAAGCTTTTGCTTGGATCTTGGTTGAACATCTTCTTCGTCTTGTTCTTCTTCTTGGCCTTCTTCATCATTGACATTTTCATTCTCTTGTCGTGGTGGAGAAGGAGGTTGTTGGCGTTCCTCTTGATGCACTTCCTCGTTTTCTTCATCTTGATGTGTCCCATTTGTGGATGCTTCCGTATCAACTCTTGGTTCACCTTGTCGTGATGTAGAAGCTTCCACTTGGATAGACGAGGTACTCTCCTTCACCTCCGTTGGAAGAATCTTGCAAATAGACAAGTCTTGGATTGCTTCTGAAGGGTCTTTGTCTCCTACATCAATTGGCAATTTCTCTACTTGCGAGCCGTTAGATTCATCAAACTTCACATCTACCATCTCTTCAACCTTTCGGGTGAAATTATTGTAGACACGGTATGTGTGAGAGTTTGAGCCATAACCAAGTAGGAACCCTTCATGAGACTTAGGAGCAAATTCAGAATGACGATGCTTATCAAGAATGTAGCACTTTGAGCCAAATACTCGAAAGTATCCAACTTGTGGTTTGTTACCAGTGAGGAGCTCGTATGCCGTCTTGCCGAGTAGCTTGTGAAGATACAAGCGATTTGTTGCATGACAAGCTGTCTCAACCGCTTCTGCCCAAAAGTGTTTTGGCGTCTTGTACTCATCAAGTATCGTTCTTGCCATCTCAATAAGAGTCCGGTTCTTCCTCTCAACGACTCCATTTTGTTGAGGTGTGTACGTAGCCGAGAACTCATGTGAAATCCCTTCTTCGTTAAGAAAGGTATCCACATTTGCATTCTTGAACTCCGTTCCATTGTCGCTTCGAACCTTCTTAATCTTCACGTCCAATTGATTTTGGGCCTTCCTAGCAAAGTTTTTGAAGATCTTTTGGACCTGCGATTTGTCATCAAGAAAGAACACCCACGTAAATCTTGAAAAATCATCAACTATGACTATTCCAAATGAGTTACCACCGAGACTCTTGTAGGCATTTGGACCAAAGAGATCCATGTGAAGTAGCTCGAGTGGTCTTCTCGTGGTCATGATGTTCTTTGCGCGATGACTTCCTCCAACTTGTTTCCCTGCCTGACAAGCACTACGAAGTCTATCCTTGTCAAATATAACATCTTTTACTCCAAGGATATGATCACCTTTAATAAGCTTGTCAAGGTTTCACATACCAACATGACCTAATAGTCTATGCCATGACCAACCTTTAGAAGATTTAGCAATTAAGAAAGTTCTAGGTTGAGCCTTTTTAGTGAAATGAACAATGTAAATATCACCTCTACGTATTCCGGTAAACACCATTTTGCATTTGTCTCTATGAAACACTTGGCAATCTACTTTAGTGAATAGAACATTGAAACCGAAATCAGCAAGTCTAGATACTGAAAGTAAGTTGTACCCAAGATATTCAACGAGCATGACATTTTGTATGGATCTATCATGTGAGATGGCCACCTTACCGAGGCCAACCACATTACCCTTTGAGTTATCACCAAAGGTGACATATTTTCGAGGACCGTCGTTTTCAGCAAGCTCACGGAACATATTTTTATCTCCGGTCATATGATCAGTACATCCACTATCGAGAACCCATTCCTTTCCTCCGGCCATGTAGCCGCGAAGATTTGCCATAAGACCAAAGTCTCTCATCGCATCATCAAGGTCATAGTCACTATCATCATCATCTTCATCAGAGTATCCATGTTCAACATCATCTTGTGATTGATCAATTCCTAGAGAGGGTAATTCATTAGATAAATGATCATTTCTATAGTTATCTTTATGAATTCTAATAGCTCTGGAAATGATATTGCTAATGATTCCAACATCTCCTTTGGCACTCGTAATATTAGTAAGCTCAAATAAGCAGTCACCAAAATTGGGATCATTGGAATTCATCTTAATCAAGGCAATGGATTTACGGAGAATTTCATCTAGATCTTTCAAGGAATAATTTGGAAAGAGTTCCTCAAGAAATTTCCATATGGTTTAGGCACACTTAAGAGTAGGCAAACATCCAATAAATTTTCTAGGCAAGCCTCTAGTGATAAGATTAACAGTTCTAAGATTGCGAATCATGTCAATTGACTCATCAAGGGTAGGATGCATGAGATCAACATGAGGTGAACAAGGGCTAGCAATATACTTGCTCAAATGATATTCATTGAAAATCTCAAGCATTTCATTTTTCCACTCATGAAAATATTCTCCATCAAGAATAGGCACTCTACGTCTAAGACTCCCCAAAGTAGACTCATCCATCTTCCTCCAATGGTGTTTAAACCAAAGCAATGGAGACCAATGCTTTGATACCAATTGGAAGGATCAAGAAGAGGTGTCTAGAGGAGGGGGGGTGATTAGACACTAAGTGCCAAAAGTTGCAATTTTTAAATTCTTTAGGTTGAAGTGGAGTTTAGGCACAAGTTTAACAAACACAATACATATCAAGCAAGCGTGCAAAGAGTATATGAGCAGCGGAAAGTAAAGCATGCAACTTGCAAGAATGTAAAGAGAAGGGTTTGGAAGATTCAAACGCAATTGGAGACACGGATGTTTTTGTCGTGGTTCCGATAGGTGGTGCTATCGTACATCCACGTTGATGGAGACTTCAACCCATGAAGGGTAACGGTTGCACGAGTCCACGAAGGGCGCCACCCATAAAGGGTCCACGAAGAAGCAACCTTGTCTATCCCACCATGGCCATCGCCCACGAAGGACTTGCCTCACTAGCGGTAGATCTTCACAAAGTAGGCGATCCCCTTGCCCTTACAAACTCATTGGTTCAACTCCACAATCTTGTCGGAGGCTCCCAAGTGACACCTAGCCAATCTAGGAGACACCACTCTCCAAGAAGTAACAAATGGTGTGTTGATGATGAACTCCTTGCTCTTGTGCTTCAAATGATAGTCTCCCCAACACTCAACTCTCTCTCTCATAGGATGGATTTGGTAGAAAGAAGATTTGAGTGGAAAGCAACTTGGGGAAGGCTAGAGATCAAGATTTATGTGGTTGGAATGGAATATCTTGACCTCAACACAAGTGTAGGTGGTTCTCTCTCAGAAAATGTGTATTGGAAGTGTAGGCATGTTCTGATGGCTCTCTCCACGAATGAAGAGGAGGTGGAGGGGTATATATAGCCTCCACACAAAAACTAACCATTACACATAACTTTCCAAACTCGGTGGGACCGAATGGTTGAACTCGGTCGGACCGATTCAGCAAAGCTAGTGACCATTAGGGTTTTCGGTGGGACGGACATGCAACTCGGTAGTACCGATATGATTAGGGTTAGGGCATAACGTAATCTCGGTGAGACCGATTACACAAACTTGGTGAGACCGATTTTGGTAATAAGTTAACCAGAGAGTTGGTCAGGTAAACTCGGTGGGACCGATCGCTCATTTCGGTGAGACCAAAACGTTACGAAGGGAAAATAGAGAGTTTACATTGCAATATCGGTGGGACCGATCGCTCATCTCATTGAGTCCAAAATGTTACGAAGGGAAACCGAGAGATTACAATCCCATCTCGGTGAGACCGAGATCCCTATCGGTGAGAGCGATTTGCCTAGGGTTTGTGGTAGTGGCTATGACATTTGAAACTCGGTGGCACCGGATAGAAAGAATCGGTGGGTCCAAGTTTGAATTTTGGTTTAGGTCATATGTGGATGTGAGAAAGTAGTTGAGGGCTTTGGAGCATATCACTAAGCATTTTGAGCAAGAACCTCATTAAGCAACACCTCATCCCTCCTTGATAGTATTGGCTTTTCCTATAGACTCAATGTGATCTTGGATCACTAAAATGGAAAATGTAGAGTCTTAAGCTTTGAGCTTGAGCCAATCCTTTGTCCTTAGCATCTTGAAGGGGTTTCACATCCTCTAGTCCATGCCACTTCACTGTTGAACTTATCTGAAACATACTAGATAAAAATGTTAGTCCAACAAGAGATATGTTGACATTAATTACCAAAACCACCTAGGGAGCACTTGTGCTTTCAGCGAGGCGGGCGACGGAGGAGGAGCGCGCGTGGATGTCCCTCTTGTTCTCATGCTCATACAAGTGGGGAAAGAACCTCCCTTATAAAGAGGTCCAACTCCCTCTAAACTTGCAATGTGGGACTAAACTTTAGTTCTACCTCTTGCCTTGCACGAATGGGCTGCGTGGGCCTCTAGGATTTATTAGGAATTTCTGAAACTGCTATTGGGCTTGGCCCAAAATAGACAAAATTCCAGCAGTATATAGGCATCACGTCCGAGACAAGTAGACCGACTCCTACCTGCATCTACTACTATTACTTGACACATCGACCGCTATCCAACATGCATATAGAGTATTAAGTTCATCAAGAATAGAGTAATGCCTTAAGCAAGATGACATGATGTAGACAAAGTAAATCCAATTTATAGGAATAAACCCCATCGTTTTATCCTTAATGGCAACGATAAAAATACGTGTCATGTCCCTTTCTGTCACTGGGATTGGGCACCACAAGATCGAACCCATCACAAAGCACCTCTCTTGTTGCAAGATAAATCAATCTAGTTGGCCAAACCAAACGGATAGATCATAGAGAAATACAAAGCTATACCAATCATGCATAAAAGAGTCCAAAGAAGACTCAGATAATATTCATGCATAATCTGATCATAAACCCACAATTCATCGGATCCCAACAAACACACCGCAAAAAGAATTACATCGAATAGATCTCCAAGAACATCGAGGAGAACATTGTACTGAAGATCAAAGAGAGACAAGAAGACATCTAGCTACTAGCTATGGACCCCTAGGTCTGTGGTAAACTACTCACACATCATCAGAGGGGCAACAAGGTTGAAGTCGAAGCCCTCCGTGATCGATTCCCCCTCTGGCAGAGTGCCGGAAAAGGCCTCCAGATGGGATCTCACGAGAACGAAGCTTGCGGCGGTGGAAAAAGTCTTTTGGGTGGCTCTTTGTTGCTCTCCCGATTTTAGAGAATTTATAGAGGCAGAATTAGGTCAAACGGGGCAACGAGAGGCCACGAGGCACCAGGGTGCGCCTACCCCCTGGGCGCGTCTTGGTGGCTCGTGGCCACCTCCTTCGCCTGCTGACTTCCTCCCGAAGCTTCTAGTGTCTCTTATGTCCAGAAAAAACCCAGGAACAATATGAAGATGCATAACGGGTTGTGACTAACGATCGTTACCGACTTCGGGAGTGAAGTGGAAGTAGACGAGTCGGTATAGACCGTACTTGGAGTCCCTCAGATGTCGATGGCGATCCTGCGAACCGCACTCGAATGATCCCTCGAATAGAAGACCGAAAGCATGCCCTCTCTACTTGGTTGCAAGCGTACGGTCTTCACGATCCGGCAGCGCTTCACCGTTCAGAGCTAGTCATCACTAGAAAATTAGAGAGAGGAGTTTAGAACCACACTAGGCTTCTAATTATGAGGATTAGAGGTGGCTAGGGGTCACTCTAATTAGTCAACTAGGAGCAACCAGAACATGCACTAGATCAACTTGAGGAGGCTCCAAAACTTGTGTCTCAATAGGGAGAAATCCTCTAGTATATATAGGTTGGAGGAGGAGGAGAGCGAAGCCACCAAGGAGGGAAAGTCCCTCCTTGGGGCACCGGCCAAGGGGAAGGAGTAGGACTCCTCCCCTAGTCCAATTCGGCCCCACTCCTATATGCCAAGGGGGTGCCACTTCCTACTTGGGCCTTGTGGCCCAAGTTCCCTTCCACCTCTTGGCCTTTTTGGGCCCGTTGATATATAAATTAAATATAAAATGTTCTAAGTACTTTCAGATCATTATATATATATATATATATATATATATTTAACATCTCTTAAAACATTTTCCACCTATATATAATTTATCGGTAATGCCCGGTATTACCCAATATTTACCGAAACCCTTCCGGTGACCCCGAAACACTTCTGGAACCTCTCGGAACTATTCCATATATTAATGAAAAAATTACACAAATATATTCTCATTACTCCCATTCTACTAACACTCAGCAAATCATGATTACCTTAAGCTTGTGACCCCGTAGGTTCGGTAAATCATAGACATGAACGAAACCCCTTCTTCAATGACCGATAGCGGAACCGTGGACATCCATATCGATCCCTATGATTACACGAATGATATTCGAGTGAACCTTTGGTTATCATGTGATGTTCCCTTTGCTTCGTGATACTTTACAAAACCCAGTGTGCATTGGCATCCTCTTGAGTCATCACCATGCCCACTATACCTTGCTGCAGTTACCGATTTTGTTCTTCTTTCTTGTTAATGTGTTTCGGCATCCCCGTGATGTAGTCACCTGTGTCTGTCCAGACGATGATGGATGCCATCAGACCGAGAGGGCTCTAATAATATCTCTCCCTTGTCGGAGGAGCAAATCCCACTCTCAAGTTGTTCGATCACTTGTCAAACTTTCTGGTGAGCTTGAAAGTTGTCGTTATGATCACCTTGTTATGGGTGATGTTTCAGCAACCCCAAATCCCACCGTATGGTATGAAGTAACCAAGACACTCTCATGGTCTGAGGAACTAATACACATGCTAACACTCTGTGGTATACTAATAAATGATTTCAGATGATATAATCACAAAGTATAACATACAAGTTTGGGTCGATTCAATATGATCGTTCTTCTAACGTCATACCCTCAATGTTGTTTTAGGACTATCGTTACGCTTAACGATATCCTAAGATCTGGAAAACATGATCATCAACAACACTTGAGCCAGTCTTAGAGGCTGGACTGGGAACCTATATATTGTTTATTGTTTATCATTCCACCCATGCATATGAGTTTTCCACTAAATCGCATATTCCAGGATCATAGCAGTTATAGCATGAAATATAAACTCTTAACTGTGAATGATGGAAATATAATAATACAATATTATTGCTTCTAGGGCATATTTCCAATAGTTAGTCCCAAAAAAGGTATATAATTGCATATAAAACATCCAAGATTGATAATATAATATATAACATGGAATAATAAAAAATTATAGATTCATTGGAGATGTATCAGTCTTCTCAAGACATTATAGATACTTTGTATAACGATTATACCTTTACCGGAAGAACCGTTCTTTTTATCCGCCAAATACTTCTTACACTTACGCTTCCAGTGTCCCTTCTATTTGCAGTAGAAATATGTCTCTTTAGAGGCTCCGCCCTTGTTCTTCTTCTGAGACTCGGTCTTATTGGCTTCAGTAGATTTCTTCTTCTTGGACTTGCCCTTCTTCTTGAAATTGGTGGTCTTGTTGACCATCAACACTGTTTTATTCTTTTGCATTCTAGCTTTTGTAGTTTTGACCATAACAAACAACTCATTTGTGATTTTCTCCATCCCATTCGTGTTGTAATTCATGATAAAGCCATCGTAAGATGGGGGGAGTGAAGCAAGTACAATATTTGTACCGAGTGTTGGTGGAATTCCGAATTCCAGTGAAGTTAGTCTATCAACATAGCCAGCAAGCTTTACTATATGCTCACTCATTGAGGAACCCTCTTTCATCTTGCATTCAATCAAGGCTTTGGTTAATTCAAAATGTTGGGTCCTTGCTTGTTTTTTGTACAGAACTTCCAGTGACCCAATTATGAATTGAGTAGTGGATCGTTCAAAATGCTTCTTTAGTTCAGAGTCCGTGCAAGTTAACATGAGGCACTGGACTGAATCATAGTCATTGATACGTCTCCAACGTATCTATAATTTTTGATTGTTCCATGTTGTTATATTATCATTAATTCTTGGATGTTTTACATTCATTTTATAGCAACTTTATATCATTTTTTGGGACTAACCTATTGACATAGTGCCTAGTGGCAGTTCCTGTTTTTTGCTTGTTTTTACTTCACAGAATATTAGTACTGTCGTGGAATTGTCACGGCAGATGTCCTAACGAAAGGACTTAGTCGTAGGGCCATCGCAACTAGGAAGCTTAAAGGGGTTAAGCGGGACAAAGGACACGAGAGGTTTTATACTAGTTCGGCCCCTTACGATGAAGGTAAAAGCCTACGTCTAGTTGTGTTGGTATTGCTGGGGTTTCATCACCAAGAGGCTTAACTCGACGGCTTGGTTATCGATCTCTTGTTTCTTGCCCTAAGCCGCCACCGGGTCGTCCCCTTATATATAGGGGTTGACGCCTGGTGGCCTACAGAGTCCCGGCCGGCTCATAATCGTGTCTGGCTCGGTGACTTCCTTTACATGCCTTTCTTTACAAGTCTTTCCTTACATACGGCGGTTTGTAATATTGGGCCTTAAGCCGCCTCTAGGCCCTTGGGCCTTCTATAAGATTTAATAAACTATCATCTTAATGTTTACTAGGCTTCTTGTGTAACCCGCCATTAGGGCTAACCCGGCCCCTCCTGGGCGGGTCATAACTGATAGCTATATCCCCAGCATTAGGCCCCAGGTTGACTTTGAACTTTGTTCTTTGTCAGTCTTCAACACTTAGACAAAATCCATCTTCTTATCCTCGCAGAAGTTTTTGTAACCCGCCATGACGTCATCTCTTGAAAACGCAAAAAACTTTTATGACATCATCTCCCAACGGATCTTCATCTTTAATGTCTTCCGAGAATCGAGGCATCTGTGTAGTTGGATAACCATTATTCGGCTCCCCCTCGATTTTCGCGCCCGTCTGTTCATATTTTCCTTATAAATATACACGCTCCGGCCTTCCTCATTCTTCTCTCTCTCTCCGTCTTCTTCCTCTCGCAACCCTCCTACTGCTCGAGCCTCACCGCTGTCGCGCTTCTCCTCCGTCTCCGTCAACCTTGGCCGCTGCATCAACCCGAATCGGTCTAGAGAACGGCGGCGACCTCCGCAGAAGTTCCGTGGTTGTAAGTGTTCTCCTTTTCACTTCTCATATCCGCATTAGGGTTTCCAGATTTCTTCGTGTTCTTCATAGTTCTTCCACCGCAGGCCTCTTCTTGATCCAAAAAGATATATACGCTTGTGCGGTACTGTTTTTGTGCCTACTCTTGATGCCCACAGATCCCTTTCTCTTGTTCAAAGATCTCATTAGAACCCACAGACTCATCTGCGCTAAACTTTTTAGGTCTAGAATTTTGACCATTTTGAATAGACATTTGATCTGGAATAGTACCAAGCAGTTAGGAAACTTGTTTGTCTCAACACTTAGCTGAATTTGCTTTTCTCAAATATCTGTAGTCATGGCGGCTTACTGTGCCGGCTTACTTTTCCTTATATGACATTAGCCCTTAACTAAGCTGCCATTACTTCCCTGTATTATCATCATTTAACTGTTAATTTCACCATTGAATTGAACCGGCATGTTGCCTTTCTCTCAGTTCATTTTTGAACATCATGCCGTCCAAAGCGCCAACCATCTGCAACTGGGTTTCCTCAACCGTAACTGAGGAATGTTTGAAGGAGTTCTTCACCATAGGATATTTGCCAGGAAAAGACGTCATGTCTTACCGTGCCCCTAACCCGGACGAAGAACGGCCCAATCCAAGGGCTGGCGAAGTGATTGTTTTTACTGACCATATGAACTGTGGCTTCTCACCGCCCGGCTCAAAGTTCTTCAGAGAGGTCCTCCAATTTTTCAAACTCCACCCTCAAGATATCGGGCCCAATTCCATTTCTAACATTTGTAACTTCCAAGTGCTCTGTGAAGTGTATCTTCAAGAAGAGCCGACCATGGAGCTATTTAGAGAATATTTTTATCTGAACCGGCAGAACAAGTGCACCAACGGCCTTAGCTTGGAGCTTGGAGGCATCTCAATTCAGCATCGGCAGGGCGCTGTCTTCCCCCTCATAGTCTTGCCGAGTCATCCAAAAGACTGGAATCAGACTTGGTTCTACTGTCAAGACATTTCACCGGGAAATGAGAAGCCACTGTCGGGTTATCACCCCAAACGTCTTGACTCCAAGTTCGCGCTCCCTGATAAGCTCACAGCTGCTGAACGTAAGAAGCTGATACCATCCATCAAAAGGATTAATGCTTTGTTAGGGAACGGGTTAACTGGAGCATCAGCCGCTTCGTTCTTCCTACGGTCGATGTGCTCCACTTGATATCCTTTAAAATGTCCTGCAACAACATCAACTTCGCGGCGATAAGCCGCCATGAGAGGGTCTTTGGAATCCCACTTTCCTGATGCCTGTTGAGCCACTAAATCTGAGTCGCCAAGGCATCTGACATGGCTTAGACTCATCTCTTTTGCCACTCAAATACCATGGAGCAAGGCTTCGTACTCTGCTGCGTTGTTAGTGTAAGGAAACATCAGCCGTAACACATAACAAAATTTGTCACCTCGAGGGGAGGTTAAAACAACTCCAGCCCCCGAGCCTTCCAACTGTCTGGACCCATCAAAATGAATAGTCCAATATGTGTTGTCTGGTTTCTCTTCTGGCATCTGCATCTCTGTCCAGTCATTAATAAAGTCAACCAGTGCTTGAGATTTGATTGCAGTACGTGGTACATACTTCAACCCATGAGACCCAAGCTCAATGGCCCACTTGGCGACTCGTCCAGTGGCTTCTCTATTTTGAATGATGTCTCCCAAAGGAGCAGAGCTAACCACAATGATTGGGTGACCCTGAAAATAATGTTTAAGCTTCCAGCTCGCCATGAACACCCCATATACGAGCTTCTGCCAATGTGGGTATCGTTGTTTGGATTCAATTAACACCTCACTGACATAGTAAACTGTTCGTTGAACCAGATGCTCCTTGCCAACCTCCTTGCGCTCCACCACAATCGCCACACTAACAGCTCGTGAGTTGGCGGCTACGTACAACAACAGCGGCTCTTTCTCAATTGGAGCAGCAAGGACCGGCGGCTCAGCAAGCTGTGTCTTCAGATCTTCAAAAGCAGAGTTTGCAGCATTGCTCCAAACAAAATCATCTGTTTTCTTCATCAACTGATAGAAAGGCATCGCCTTCTCCCCTAACCGGCTTATGAACCGGCTCAAAGCAGCAACATGACCCGCCAGCTGTTGAACGTCATTGATGCATGTTGGTTTGGCCAGGGATGTAATTGCCTTGATTTTTTTCAGGTTAGCTTCAATACCTCGGTTGGACACCAAAAAACCCAAGAGCTTGCCGGCTCGGACTCCAAAAACACACTTAGCCGGGTTAAGCATCATTTTGTAGACCCATAGATTATCGAAGTTCTCTTTCAGATCTACGACCAAGGTTTCCTCTTTCCTGGATTTTACCACTATATCATCCACATAAGCATGAACATTATGCCCAATCTGATCATGAAGACAATTCTGCACACACCGTTGGTAAGTCGCCTGGGCACTCTTAAGCCCAAAAGGCATAGACACATAGCAGAAAGCTCCAAAAGGAGTGATAAAAGCCGTCTTCTCCTGATCTTTGACTGTCGTCTTGATCTGATGATAACCTGAATAAGCATCCAAGAAACTCAAACATGCGCAACCCGCCGTATCATCGATGATCTGATCAATACGGGGGGAGGGCAAAAGGGTCAGCCGGACAAGCTTTGTTTAAATCGGTGTAATCCACACACATACGCCAGGTACCGTTCTTTTTGAGTACAAGCACCAGGTTGGCTAACCACTCTGGGTGAAAGACTTCTACAATGAACCCGGCCGCCAAGAGCCGGGCCACCTCTTCTCCAATGGCCTTGCGCCTTTCTTCATTGAACCATTGGAGAAACTGTCTAACAGGTTTAAACTTTGGATCAATATTGAGAGTGTGCTCAGCGAGTTCCCTCGGGACACCCGGCATGTCGGAAGGTTTCCATGCAAAGATGTCTCGGTTCTCACGGATGAACTCGATGAGCGCGCTTTCCTATTTTGGATCCAAGTTTGCACTGATGCTGAACTGCTTGGATGAGTCGCCAGGCACAAAGTCAACCATCTTGGTGTCATCAGCTGATTTGAACTTCAACACCGGCTCATGCTCTGTCGTCGGTTTTTTTAACGACGTCATGTCTTTCGGGTCAACGTGATCCTTGTAAAACTTTAACTCCTCTGTTGCACAACCAGACTCAGCATAGGTAGCATCACCTTCTTCACACTCCAAGGCTATTTTCGGGATCCCATATACTGTAATGGTGCCCTTATAACCTGGCATCTTGAGCTGCAAATATACATAACACGGCCAAGCCATGAACTTGGCATAAGCCGGCCGTCCAAACAGAGCATGATATGGGATTTTGATCTTAACCACCTCAAAGGTTAATTTTTCTACTCTGGAGTCATACTCATCTCCAAAGGCTACTTCCAGTTCAATCTTACCAACTGGGTATGCCGACTTGCCAGGTACCACACCATGAAAAACAGTGTTGGACTGTTTAAGACTCTTATCAGTCAACCCCATCTGGCGGAACGTCTCATAGTAGAGGATGTTGATGCTGCTGCCTCCATCCATGAGTACCTTAGTGAATTTATATCCACCAACCTGAGGCGCCACTACCAAGGCCAAGTGACCCGGATTATCAACCCGGGGTGGGTGATCCTCTCTGCTCCACACAATAGGCTGCTCTGACCAACGTAAGTAACATGGAATTGCCGGCTCAACGGCATTGACGACCCTCTTGTGAAGCTTCTGGTCCCTCTTACATAAACTAGTGGTGAACACATGGTATTGCCCACTATTCAGCTATTTTGGGTTGCTCTGATATCCGGACTGTTGCTGCTGATTACCTTGGCCGGGTTGTGGATTATATCCTCCTTGGTTACCAGGATGGCCCTGACCATGAAATCCTCCTCCACCTGAACCGGCGCCCGGGCCATGGAAACCGCCTCCACCTGAACCGCCACCTGGGGCATGACCACCGTCAAACGCGTTGAATCTTTAAACACCTTCATGATTGTACAATCTTTCCACAGGTGGGTGGCTAGCTTCTCCCGGGTGTCGTGCCTTGGACAAGGCTCATTCAATAGTTGCTCAAGGGTGGGACCTGACCCGCCCGACCGAGGGGGTTGCCTGCCCTTGCGTCGTTGATTTCCGCCCTGCGCATTGGTGTTAGCGACAAACTCATCAGCCTTACGTTTATTACCTCCTTGATTTGTCGGGTTATGCAGGTGACCCTTGCTGTTGCCGTTCTTCTTTCCCTTAGCTGTCTTTTCTTCGTCAGACACCGGGTCTTTGGTACTATCAGAATCAACATACTTGACGAGAGCCGCCATCAACTGGCCCATGTCATTGCAGTCACGCTTGAGCCACCCCGACTTTTGCTTCAGAGGTTCAAAACGACAATTTTTCTCCAACATCATGACTGCTGAGCCGGCATCCATCTTATTAGATGAATGTATTATCTCGTTGACCCGGCGCACCCAATGGGTTGTAGACTCACCGTCCTCTTGCTTACAATTAGTCAGGTCCACAATCGACATAGGCTGCTTACACATGTCTTTGAAGTTCTGGATGAACCGGGCCTTCAACTCCGCCCATGAGCCGATAGAATTGGGTGGCAACCCCTTCAACCAAGTACGAGCTGTTCCATCCAACATCATAGTGAAATACTTGGCCATTGCCGCGTCGCTGACCTCCAACAACTCCATAGCCATCTCATAACTCTCAATCCAAGCCCCAGGCTATAAGTCGGCTGTGTAATTAGGCACCTTACGGGGCCCCTTGAAGTCTTTTGGCAAACACTCATTACGTATGGTTGGCACCAGGCAAGGGACACCTCGGTTCTTGTGGCCACCCCTGCCTCAACTAAGGTTGTTGGATAAGCCGGAAAGGTCTGATGAGCCGCCTGCTCTGCTGCCAGTTGAACCGCTCGTTCCGCCTCTTGCCGGATCCTATCCTAATCCGCCAAGTTAATGGCTCCAGCCTGCACCGGCTCATACCTGTGCGGCCGGTTGCGGCGTTGAGCATTGCTTGAGATGTCAGCTGACTCCATATGCCTACTGTAGCTTGGGCTCCGGCTCGAGCGAGGAGTTGAATGGATCTTGTCTCGACTGTAGGAGTATGCATCCTGCTGTGCTAGAGCTGTTTGAAGAAGTTCTCTCACCCTTCGCGTTTCGACTGCCGCCGGTGAGTCACCTTCCATCGGGAGAGCCGCCAAACGAGCCGACGCTGCAATGAGGTTTTCCAAGGGATTGGAGAAGTGACCCGGCGGCGTCGGTATGTTATGAGGTGGAGCGGCAATTACACGAGGTGGTTCCATGGCACGCGGATGGACCGGCGCGCCGGGTGTCGTGATCCGGTTTGCCTCCGGCGGGTTGCTTCCCCCGGCTCTGGGCGTATGAAAAAGGTTCCTAGGATTGAGCGTCAGAGGTAGACATGACTGAGTTCTCTGATGCCTTCTCCTCATGACCTCGTTTGACGCGTTCAGATCCATCGAGAGCTGGAAGGTCTCCGCTTGAAGCTGTTGAGCACGAACGTCCAAAGCCGCCCGCTCCGCCGCCATCCTGACTTCCTCCGCGACCAAATTTTCTTTAGCTTGCACCATCTCTTCACGTACACGTGCCACCTCTGCGTCATGCTGGGCTTTATCCGCTGGATCTACCACGGTAGTCAACAGAGTCATCAGTTTATCCATGAGGTCCATTAGAATCTGAGCCGGGGGGCGCGCGGGGTCTTCTGACCCGGCTGCGGCCGACCCGGTAGCTGTTGTCGCTGCTATTGTGGAGTTCTGCCCGGGCTGTGTCCCTGCAATGAAGACTCCGACCCAATTTGGTGGCTCAAGGGGGTCCGGAATACTGCTGCCATCGGAACATCCCCTGAGCATGCCATCCTGCAGCTGGTACAAATAGTCCGTATCGCCCGTTGATGATGCAGTGTCAAAACAGACGGCCGTCTCACCGCCCTCCACCGATCCTTTAGAGTATTCACCGCCATGGATGCATCCTACAAAGGCATGCTTCACGACAGATTGAACACGGACGGTCCTCGCGCGCTGAGCCGTTTCGACGAGGTTGGTGTGGACGTCCGGCTCAGGGCCTGACTCGCCGATCCGGCCGATGAAGACGTGAATTCCGCCGAAGGGGACCCGGTATCCGTACTCAATTGAGCCGGCCTCGGGGCCCCTGCCTTCATCGTCAATGTACAGCTTGCCGCGATGACTCTTGGTCATCCGGCCCACAGCGTATCCCTTGAGCCCTTCGAAGTTGCCCTTCAAGAACTCAAATCCACCGTGCGCTGGCCCCACGGTGGGCACCAACTGTCATGGAATTGTCACGGCAGATGTCCTAACGAAAGGACTTAGTCGTAGGGCCATCACAGCTAGGAAGCTTAAAGGGGTTAAGCGGGATAAAGGACACGAGAGGTTTTATACTAGTTCAACCCCTTACGATGAAGGTAAAAGCCTACGTCTAGTTGTGTTGGTATTGCTGGGGTTTCGATCACCAAGAGGCTTAACTCGCCGGCTTGGTTATCGATCTCTTGTTTCTTGCCCTAAGCCGCCACCGGGTCATCCCCTTATATACACGGGTTGACGCCTGGTGGCCTACAGAGTCCTGGCCGGCTCATAATCGTGTCCGGCTCGGTGACTTCCTTTACATGCCTTTCTTTACAAGTCTTTCCTTACATATGGCGGTTTGTAATATTGGGCCTTAAGCCGCCTCTAGGCCCTTGGGCCTTCTATAAGATTTAATAAACTATCATCTTAATGTTTACTGGGCTTCTTGTGTAACCCGCCATTGGGGCTGACCCGGCCCCTCCTGGGTGGGTCATAACTGATAGCTATATCCCCAACAAGTACCAAATGAAATCCAAATGCCACGAATTTTTTTGGGGATTTTTTTCTGCCCAGAAGACAACTTGGGAGCCAAGGAAGTGCCAGAGGGGAGGCCCGTGGGGCCCACAACCCACCAGGGCGCGCTAGAGGCCCCTGCCGCACCCAGGTGGGTGGTGGGTCCTGATGACCCACAAGTATAGGGGATCAATTGTAGCTCTTTTTGATAAGTAAGAGTGTCGAACCAAACGAGGAGTAGAAGGAAATGACAAGTGGTTTTCAGCAAGGTAACGTCTGCAATTGCTGAAATTGTAAGTAACAGAGTAGTTTGATAGCAAGATAATTTGTAACGAGCAAGTAACGATAATAGTAGCGAAGGTGCAGCAAGTTAGCCCAATCCTTTTGAGGCAAAGGATAGGCCAAAATGGTCTCTTATTATAAGAAAAGAGTTCTTGAGGGTACACAGGATTTTCATCTAGTTAGTTTCACCATGTTGGTTCGATTCATGTTCGGTAATTTGATATGTGGGTGGATCGGTGCTTAGGTGTTGTTCTAACTTGAAATAACCTCCTACTTATGATTAACCCTCCTGCAAGCATCCACAACTACGAGAAATGTATTAAGAATAAATTCTAACCATAGCATTAAACTTTTGGATCCAATCGGTCCCTTACGGAATAGCGCATAAACTGGGGTTTAAGCTTCTATCAATCTCGCAACCCATTATCTAATTGCTACTCCACAATGCATTCCCTTAGGCCCAAATATGGTGAAGTGTCACGTAGTCGACATTCACATGACACCACTAAGGGGATCACAACACACATACTATCAAAATATCGAACACATATCAAGTTCACATGATTAATTGCCACATGATTTCTCTCGTGACCTCAAGAACAAAAGTAGCTACTCACAAATGATAATCATGCTCAAGATCATAGGGGGATTAAATTGCATATTGGATCTGAACATATAATCTTCCACCAACTAAACCATACAGTAATCAACTACAAGATGTAATCAACACTACTAGTCACCCACAAGCACCAATCTATAGCTCCGGTAACAAGATTGAACACAAGAGATGAACTAGGGTTAGAGATGGGATGGTGCTGTTGAAGATGTTGATGGAGATTGCTCTCCCCAATATGGGAGAGTTGTTGGTGATGTTGAGGACGATTATTTCCCCCTCCGGGAGGGAAGTTCCCCCAGCGGAATCGCTCCGCCGGAGGGCAAAAGTGCTCCTGCCCAAGTTCCACCTCGAGACGGAGATGCTCCGTCCCGAAAGTCCTCTCCTTATTTTTTTCTAGGTCAAAATGACTTATATACCAGAAGATGGGCACCGGAGGTGGGCCTGGGTGAGCACAAAACACCAGGGCGCGCCTGGGCTCCCTGTCGTGCCCAGGTGCATTGTGGCCACCTGGTGGGCCCCCTCTGGTACTTATTTGCTCCAGTATTCTTCATATATTCCATAAAAATTCTCCGTGAAGTTTTAGCTTGTTTGGATTTGTGCAGAATAGGTAGCCTGATGTAGCTTTTCCAGGTCCACATTTCCAGCTGCGAGAATTCTCCCTCTTTGTGTATACCTTGCATGTTATCAGAGAAAAGGCATTATAATTACTCCAAAAAGCATTATTACTGATAAAAACATCATAAATACCAGTAGGAAAACATGATGCAAAATGGACGTATCAACTCCCCCAAGCTTAGACCTCTCTTGTCCTCAAGCGAAAATCAAAATCGAAATCGAAAAACATGTCCACATGCTTAGAGAGAGAGGTGTCGATAAAAACAAAACACGGACATAGAAGCATCATGTTGATTATTATAACAACAACAAACTTAAACATAAGACTCTTATCATAGAACTTTTATCATAGACTTCTCATGAATAAGTGACAAATCATCACACTATTGAAGTATAAAGCAAAAACTCTATTAGAAACTAACAAACTATGTTCTCAGTCAACTTTGCAACTACAATTCATCATCTTTTCAGGAAGGGTCACGTATCGGAGCCTTTAGGCAAGTCCACATACTCAACCATCATATAGTCTTCCATGATTGCTAACACTCATCGCGTACACATGAGCAAAACGTTTCAACCGGCCACATAGAAATATAGGGGCTTGTAGTTTCGCCTCCCAATGTATTCACCTCAAGGGTGATGTCAACAATAATAACTCATGCTATGTATATTCAACTGGACATATGTGCCTAGATCTTTCCTCACCACATGATGCTTGCCAAAGGAGAAAAATAAAAAAGGAATATAGAGAAAACTTTTGACTCTTTGCATAAAAGTAAATACATAAAAGTAAAAGATAGCCCCTCCGTAGAGGAAGTAGAGGTTGCCATGTGCTTATTTGTTTGTATGCTCAACCCCTTACTGCAAAAGAATGTCACGTTGTATTGCCCCTTGTAATAGCAACCTTTATTACGCAGCCTGTCGCTTTTATTCTTCACCATCACAAGTTCGTACAACGCTCAATTTCTCTTACACTAAATGATATCACACTTTTAGAAGAAATTTTTATTGCCTTTTTGCACCGATGACAACTTACTTGAGGGATATTGCTCAATCCCTAGGTAGGTATGGTGGACTCTTGAAAATAAGATTTGGGTTTAAGGGTTTTTGGATGCACAAGTAGTATCTCTACTTAGTGCGGAATATTTGGCTAGCAAAGATAGGGTGCAAGCACCACATGTTAAAGGATCCATGACAATATGACTTCTATGTGAATCTAAACAAACATAAACCATTAGGTTGTCTTCCTTGTCCAATGACAACAATTTTGGCATATAATATTTTGGGAGGGATCACAATTGTTGGGGATATTACTACTGGGCGTAAACCGGCCTATCTGGGCTGGGTTAACTTCATCAGTAGTTAAGTATGTTAAAGCCCATGAAGGTAGATGAGGGCTCAAGACCCATAATCGGTTGAGAGCCTGTAGCCGTAAATCGGCATCAATATGTAACTTGTATTGTAAGTTAGGAATAAGTAGAGACCAAACCAGACACATCTATGAGCCGGTGTTGGGACTCTGTAAACCGACGGGCGTCACCCATGTATATAAGGGGACGACCCGGCGGCGGTTCAAGGGACAACAGACAACAACTCGAGACATAGGTGAAGCTTGTTTGCTCCCTAGTCATCGAAACACCCATCAATTCCGTCACAACTAGACGTAGGCTTTTACCTTCATCGAAGGGGCCGAACTAGTGTAAACTCCCTTGCGTCCTTGTGTCCGCTTTAACCCCTTCAAGCTAACCCGTCGCGATGGCTCCACGACTAAGTCCTTTCTCTTGGACAACTGTTGTGACAAAACCACGACAGTTGGCACCCACCGTGGGGCTATCGCACGATGGTTTCCGGTTCTTGGAGGGCCGCTTTGAAGGACTCGACGGCTACGCTGTAGGCCGGATGACTAAGAGTCGTCACGGCAAGCTCTACATCGACGACGCAGGCTGGGGCACCGAGGCCGGCTCAATTGAGTACGGGTACCGGGTCCCCTTTGGTAGCATTCACGTTTTCATTAGCAAGATCGGTGAACCGGGCCCTGAGCCGGACATCTGCATCGACCTCGTCGAGACGGCTCAACGTGCGCAATCCGCCCGGGTTAAACCGGCCATGAAGTGTGCCTTCGTGGGAGTGATCCATGGAGGAAGTTATGAGGACGGATCGGAGTTTCGCGGGGCGACTGTCGTTTGTTCCGGTGACGAATCTTCGACCGGAGAAACCGAATCTCTTTATCAGCTACAAGATGGCTGGATTGAGAGATGTTTCGATGGCGACAGTATTCCGGACCCCTCTGATCTGCCTAACCGGGTTGGAATATTCATGACCGGAACACAAGCAGCGCTTCATTCTTCGACAGCCGCGACAACGATCTCCGGTTCCGTAGCGGCGACGGCTGCCGGGGCAGGAGGCCCTGTGCGCCCACCGGCTCAGGTTCTATCAGAACTATTTGATGCGTTGGCTGTGCTTATGGCGGAAGTTAATCCGCCAGATCAGCACGTTCACAACACGGAGATTGCAAAGGTAAAGGAACAAATCACCCAGGCCAAGACGGATCTGGCGGCTGAGGACACCAGGATGGCCGCAGAGCGGGCCGCTTTAGACGCACAGGCCTACATGCTTATGTTGGATCAGAGCGCGTCGCATGAAGTCATGAGGAGGAAGCACCGATCCCGCTTACCTCCGATTTTTGAGGCCAGAGACCTTTTCAACACTCCAGGACCAAGAGCCGTCAATCCGCTGGAAGGGAACCGGGCAGAAGCCCTTGGGACCGGTGCACCGGTTCAGCCTCGTCAGATGGACCCGCCTCGTCAAAACACCGTTATACCTCAGGATGCTTTAACACCTCCAGGTCACTACTCCAACCCAATGGACAATCTTTTTGCCGCTACTGCACGACTGGAGGCCAATCCAATTGAAGGTGACTCGCCGCAGGCAGTAGAGACGCGACGGGTCAAGGAACTTCTGAGGACAGCTTTGGCCCAACAGGAAGCGTACTCGTACAGCCGCGACCGGATCCACTCGACCCCCCGTCCAAGCCGGAGCTATAGCAGACATATGGATGGACCAGCAGTGTCGAGTAATGAACGACGTGGAGCACCTCGTGGCAACAACCCGACGGGTGGTGCTGATGACGCTCAGGAAGTGGTGAACCGGGCCCGAGCGCGCAGGGAGGCCGAGTTAGCCGCACAACATCAGGCTCGGCAGCTCACGCCGGTTCGTCCAACCATCTCGATCGAACCTGGTGTTACTTCTTGTTCTTTGGGGGTGCCTTGCCTTATCCCCGCTTTACGCAACATGCGCCTGCCCAAGGATTTCAAAGGCCCGCGCAAGGTACCAAATTACACGGCGGATCAACCTCCAGAGACATGGGTGGAGAGCTATGAGATGGCCATGGAGATGCTTGATGTGGATGACACGGCATGTGTGAAATACTTCACCATGATACTTGAAGGAACGACCCGTACTTGGTTAAAAAGCTTGCCAGCTAACCCTATCAGTTCATAGGCCCAATTACGAGCCCGGTTTATCAGCAATTTCAAGGATACCTGTAAACAACCTATGTCGATAGTGGACTTAGCTGCATGCGTCTAGGAGGAAGGAGAATCAATGACTCATTGGGTGCACCGGGTTTCACAAGTGTTGCACTCCTCAGACCGCATCAACACTGACACCGCAGTATTAACCCTAGAAGGCAACTGCTGGTTTGGGCCCCTGAAGTTGAAATTGGGACGGATGAAGCGTCATTGCACCGACATGGGGACCCTCACGGCCGCTTTGGTGAAATATGATAATTCTGATAGTACCAAGGATCCCGAATCTGATGATGACAAGACAGGGAAAGGGAAGAAGAACAGCAGCTCCAAAGGTCAGCAGCATCACTGGGTAGGCAATGGCGGAGGAGGCAAGCGTAAAGCGGATGGTAACATGGATTTTTTGGCTAATACCAACGCACAGGACAATGGCCAGCGACGCAAGGGTAGGCCGAAAAATCGTAGTGGAGCACCCAACCCTAACCCAAACCGCCTAAACTATCTGCTAAGCCAGCCCTGTCCAAGACATGGGACGAAGGAGGAGCCAGCAAACCACCTTTGGAAGGATTGCTTTATTATGCAGGAGTTCAAGAATTCTAATAATTTCCGGTATGATCACAGATCTGGCGGTGGCTCAGGGTCCGGGCCGGGTTACGGTGGAGGAAGTTCCGGTTCAGGATTTAATGGTAATCCGGGCGGACATAATGGTCAAAATAGTCAGAACAACCAGGGTGGTTACAACCAACAGCAGCAACAGTCAGGTTACCAGAGCAACCCAAAGCAGTTGAGTAGTGGGCAGTACCATGTCTTTACCACTAGCTTGGATAAGCGAGACCGGAAGGTTCAGAGGCGGGCAGTCAACTCTGTTGAACCGGCCATACCCTGTTATATACGTTGGTCTGAACAACCAATCATATGGAGCAGAGAGGATCACCCACCCCAGGTCGATAATCCGGGTCAGTTGGCTCTGGTGGTGGCGCCTCAGGTGGGAGGTTATAAGTTCACCAAGGTGCTCATGGATGGAGGGAGCAGCATTAACATCCTGTACTATGAGACCTTCCGCCGCATGGGACTAACAGATAAGAATCTCAAACCGTCTAATACAGTATTCCACGGTGTAGTGCCTGGCAGATCAGCACATCCCGTTGGTAAGATAGCTCTCGAAGTGGCCTTTGGGGATGATCATGATTCCAGGTCGGAGACATTGACGTTTGAAGTGGTGAAAATCCAAAGTCCATATCATGCCCTGTTTGGGCGACCGGCATACGCCAAGTTTATGGCTCGGCCCTGTTATGTGTATTTGCAGCTCAAGATGCCGGGTCACAAGGGGACAATAACGGTTCACGGAAGCCGCAAAATCGCTTTGGAATGCGAGGAAGGAGATGCGGCTTATGCAGAGTCGGTTTGTGCCACCGAGGAGTTGAAGTACTCTAAAGACAATGTTGATCCGGCGGACATGACTCCATTGAAGAAGCCAACTACGGAGCATGATCCATCCCTGAAGTTCAAATCGACAGCAGAAACTAAGCTTGTTGACTTCGTACCTGGCGATTCGTCCAAGCAGTTCAGCATTAGTTCCAACTTGGATCTGAAATAGGAAAGCGCGCTCATCGAGTTCATCCGTGAGACTCGGGACATTTTTGCATGGAAGCCCTCCGACATGCCAGGTGTACCGAGGCAACTCGCTGAGCACACACTTAATGTGGATCCTAAATATAAACCGGTGAAACAGTTCCTCCGCTGGTTTAACGAAGAAAGACACAAGGCGATTGGAGAAGAGGTAGTCAGGCTCTTAGCAGCTGGCTTTATTGTTGAAGTTTTTCACCCCGAGTGGCTTGCCAATCCGGTGCTGGTCCTCAAGAAAAACGACACCTGGCTCATGTGTGTGGATTACACAGATCTTAATAAAGCTTGTCCAACAGATCCTTTTGCCCTCCCCCGTATTGATCAAATTATTGATGCCACAGCGGGTTGTGAGCGTTTAAGTTTTTTGGATGCGTATTCTGGCTATCATCAGATCAAAATGGCAGTTAAGGACCAGGAGAAGACAGCATTTATAACTCCCTTTGGAGCCTTCTGCTATGTGTCTATGCCCTTCGGGCTCAAGAGTGCCCAGGCAACTTACCAACGGTGTGTACAAAATTGTCTTCACAAGCAGATTGGCCGTAATGTACATGCTTACGTGGATGATATCGTGGTTAAATCCAGGGAGAAGGAGACTCTGATTGATGATTTGAAGAAAACCTTTGATAACCTGAGAACATACAAGATGATGCTTAATCCGGACAAGTGTGTCTTTGGTGTACCGGCAGGCAAGCTATTGGGTTTTCTAGTGTCCAACAGGGGAATTGAGGCTAATCCAGAGAAGATCACGGCTATCACCTCCCTGGCTAAACCGAAGTGTATCGATGATGTTCAACGCCTAGCAGGCCGGATTGCTGCGCTAAGCCGATTTATCAGTCGCCTAGGTGAGAAGGCAATCCCTTTGTATCAGATGTTGAAAAAGACGGATCAGTTTATCTGGAGTTCTGCTGCTGATGAAGCATTTGAGGATTTAAAGCGGCAATTGGCCAATCCGCCTGTGCTCGCCGCTCCCGTTGACAAGGAGTCGTTACTGCTATATGTTGCTGCTAATTTTCGGGCGGTCACCGTAGCTATTGTGGTGGAGCGAAAAGAGGCAGGTAAGGAGCATCCGGTTCAATGTCCGGTCTATTATATCAGCGAGGTGCTCATTGAGTCCAAGCAAAGGTATCCGCAAGAAGCTGGTGTATGGAGTTTTTATGGCAAGCCGGAAGCTTAAACAATATTTCCAAGGGCACTCAATTACGGTAGTCAGTTCTGCTCCTCTGGGAGATATCATCCAGAACCGGGAAGCAACTGGCCGGATTGCAAAGTGGGCCATAGAGCTGGGGCCGTACGATTTGAAGTATGTGCCTCGGACAATGGTTAAGTCTCAAGCACTTGTTGATTTCATCAATGATTGGACGGAAATGCAAGCACCTGAAGAAAAGCCGGATCATACGTATTGGACCATCCATTTTGACGGATCCAGGCAGTTGGAAGGCTCGAGGGCTGGAGTCGTATTAACTTCCCCACGAGGTGATAAGTTTTGTTATGTTCTCCGTTTAATGTTCCCTTATACTAACAATGCAGCTGAGTATGAAGCCTTGCTCCATGGTCTCCGGATGGCTAAGGAGATGAATCTAAGTCGAGTTAAGTGCTTCGGTGACTCGGACCTTGTGGCTCAGCAAGTGTCTGGCACTTGGGACTCCAAGGACCCACTCATGGCAGCATATCATCGCGAGGTGGATATTGTTGCAGGTTATTTCAGAGGCTATCAGGCGGACCACGTGGACCGGTGGAAAAATGAAGCGGCGGACACTTTAAGCCGGCTGGGCTCTCAGCGCAAACCGGTCCCGTCCAATGTTTTTCTGGATGTGCTGCACAACCCGTCGGTGAAGATCCCTGGTGAAGAGGATTTGGCTATTCCTGATCCGGAGGCTCAATTGGTGGCAGTTCTTCATGTTATTCCGGATTGGACGCTTCCTTACCTGGCATACAAGAACCGGGGTGAGTTGCTAGAGGATGAGATTCTGGCCCGGCAGATAATCCGGCAATCCAAGTCCATGGCTATCATCAACGGCGAGTTGCATCATTGCAGTGTATCAGGAGCTTTTCAATGTTGCGTGTCTCCTGAAGAAGGCCGTGAAATTTTGCATGAGATCCACGAAGGAGATTGTGGTCACCATGCCGGTTCAAGGTCTCTGGTGGCTAAAGAGTTTCGCCATGGCTTCTATTGGTTAACTGCTCATGCTGATGCGGAAGATCTGGTCAAACGATGTGATGGTTGCCAAAGGTTTTCAAGATGTGCTCATGTACCGGCTCAAGAATTGAGAATGATTCCAATTACTTGGCCGTTTGCAACTTGGGGGCTGGATATGGTTGGGCCTTTCAAAAGGTCCAAAGATAAGAAGACCCACCTCCTGGTGGTGGTTGACAAGTTTACAAAGTGGGTGGAGGCAGAACCTGTTAGCAAGTGTGATGCGGCCACGGCGGTTCAGTTCATCAAAAAGGTGATTTTCCAGTTTGGCTTTCCGCACAGTATTATCACAGATAATGGTACCAATTTGTCCAAAGGTGCTATGAAGGAGTTCTGCGAACGGGAGCACATCCGGCTCGACATTTCATCAGTGGCACATCCACAGTCCAATGGTCAAGCAGAAAGAGCTAATCAAGAGATCTTGAGAGGCATCAAGCCCCGGCTCATGGTTCCTTTGTAGAGAACGCCGGGTTGTTGGGTAGAAGAATTACCATATGTGTTATGGAGCATCAATACAACACCGAACAGATCAACAGGATACACACCGTTCTTCATGGTTTATGGAGCGGAGGCGGTTCTCCCCAGTGATATCCGTCATTATTCACCTCGTGTCACGGCTTATATTTAAGCGGACAACGAGACATCACGGCAAGATGCTTTGGACCGGTTGGATGAAGAGCATGACATCGCAGCTGCCCGATCGGCGATTTACCAGCAGGATCTTCATTGTTATCACAGTCGCCGGGTCAGAACTAGAGCCTTTCAGGAAGGAGATTTGGTGCTTCGGCTCATCCAAGATCAGACTGATATGAATAAGCTATCCCCACCTTGGGAGGGGCCTTTCGTGGTCAGCAAGAATCTACACAATGGGTCGTACTATCTGATCGATATTCGAGAGCATAAGGACTCACGCACATCAGAGGTGGAGACTAACAGGCCGTGGAATATAGCTCATCTTCGGCCTTACTATACCTGAGCCATTGGCTATACTTATGTACATATTACGACAATGTATATATTATGATTAAATATAATAAACCGGAACCTCAGCTAAAGTGGGGTATCTGTTTCTTTTACATCATGTGAGGTTACACGGAGTTGCTCTAAAGCGGCCTCCGGTTTACCCCTTGAGTTCGCTTTGCTAAAAGCATCGTGTTATATCACTTGGAGGATTGGTCATGTCCGAATCAATACCATGCCTCTTGATAGGCGAGAGCCACCAGATCACTTGGGGACTTGGTCATGTCTGAACCAGTCATGCCTCTTGATCGGCCTAAGGCCACATAATCACTTGGGGGCTTGGTCGAACCCGAACCATGACCACGCCATTTGATCGGCATAAATGCCACAGAATCACTTGGGGACCTGGCTGACTAGAACCATAGTTACACCTAACGGGAGCTTGGTCGTGTTTGGCCATGGTAACGCCATTTGATCAGCTTAAATAAATCTTTTTTGGCAAACGTTTTTGTCGTTGCTTTTGCTTCACACTTTTCTTTGAAGGTTTTTTTTGCTTTTCATTGTGTTTTTTAAACCAACAAAGTTTTTTAACCAATCAATTGACGGAACACAGTTCACGTCAATCCGGAGACTATTTGTCTGGTTTGATCCTTGTTGTTAACATCCTCTTATGGAGTAACACGATGTTTATCATAACCCGACACGGTTTACATGGTAACCAGCATCATATATATACAGGAGCTGTTATTTCCTCCAATAGTGTGGGTTTGCAAAACTCCGCTTCAAGGTTGGCCAAGCAAACTTCACACTCAACGATGGCAGGTATTATGTATCTCAAAAATTTGATCATATACTTAAAATTTTGTTTTGGATGTTTTGATTTCATATATACAGACATCATATTCCGCCTGACGGTACAACCGCGGTGGCACTTGAAGAATTTCTTATTTCAGAAAGTGTTTTGGAAAGTTCATTACCACAGGAAGAACAAGTTATGCACGAAGGCATATTAACATCAAAGGTATCAGCTAGCCTATTACAAGGCAACATGGTGCCCATAATAACATAATTGTTTCTCACAAAGGAGAGGCATTTTAAAACCAGCTTCCGGTTTAAGCTTGGCCACCAGCCTGGCCTGATGGTTGTGGGTCATCTCGCGCCGCTTCAGCTTCCGTTTCTCTACCCAGTGGCTGGAAATCCACAGTTGTCCAGTCGATTCCCATTAATGCTTGAAAAACAGCTTCATCATGGATCAGCAATGACGGGTCAATATCGGGAGCGTAAGTATGCTTACGGATTGGAGGGATCAGATTTTCCGATTCATGGATTGGTGCAGCTATTGGCTTGTTCTGACTGTCATATTGGGCTTGATAATGAGACAAGTCTGCTTCCTCAGCCAGTTGACAAGCTAGCGGACGTACCTCCCGGTTTATTGCTCGCAAATCCGCTTCACCAAATTCTGACCCGTCTTCCTTCAAGCTGGGATAGCCCTGAGCCGCTTCAATAGGATCAAAATCCGGCACCCAGGCTTTTGCCCGGATTAAGGCATTGATTGCACCGGTTCGAGCAGCAGATTTCTTCAGCTCTTCAACCGGGGCAGGAAGCACTGACAGTTTCATCAGAGTATCTTGAATCAAAGTGGGCGCCGGTTTGTTATGAGACACGGTACAGATGATCCGCTGGGCACGAGTATACAATTGTTCAACCAATGTATAGGCGGCTTTCAATTTCTTCCGCACATCTGACCCCAAGTGACCAATGCGTGTCCCTGAAATACCATAAAGGGTTAATAAACCAGTGACTCTGTAAGAAGGCAGAGCCAATTCAGAAGGAAAGCTGGCTTACCAAAGATAGCAGTGGTCATGGCATGAACGTGCCGCTTTATGCTGGTCAGTTCATCCGTCACTGGTTTTAGTGCAGCCTCGGCATCCTCTGCTTGTTTGATCAAAGCGGACTTTTCAGTGGCCCAATCCGCCCGTTTCTTCTTGAAGTTCCCCTTAAGTTGTTCCATGGCGCTTAAAGCACTGGCCAATTCCTCTTTTGCTTTGGAGGTTTCAGCCTGTTGGGTTTTCAGGTTTTCTTGAAGATCGATGACTTGGTTTTCTTTCGTCTTCAGCTCCGCCTGCAGGCATACAGATATATGTTTCAACAAATCGGTAGAAGGATTCAAGTACCAACCACATAACAAGTTATGCGCTTAACACTTGGGGGCTAATGCATATTCGATCTTCATCTTTGAATTGTTTACAAAGTCCCAAGATCAATACAAGCATTCAACTTGGCACTTGGGGGCTAATGGCTATTTGATCATATATATTCTGATGCGGCAGTTTCAATTACTTAAAGTACCGGTTTAACTACGCTAAGTAGAACCGGCCCTTGGGGGCTACATCAGCAAATTTCAAAGCATCAAGATTTATATTATTAAGTCCCGATTTGAAAGAATATTTCAAACCGGCCCTTGGGGGCTAGGAGAGTCAGCAAGAATGGAAGCATACAAGCAGGAAGGATCATATGGAAGTTACCTCATATTTATCTTTCATCATATTAACCAGACCGGCTTCGTAGTCACGGCTGGTATACAGCCGGTTCAGATAGCCGGAATGGATATCTTAGGCGTTCAGAGCAGCGTAAGTCGTCAGATCAGCGTTCCACTTGCCTTTGCCAAAAGCAGCAAATTCTTCCTTGGCAGAATGTTTGGATAAAGCGACACGATTTCTTGGCTCAGTATGGCCAGTGCCAGTAATGACAACCTCATCATCCTTGGTACCGCCGGTTTGCACCGGAGCTGTTGGCTTGTCAGTAGGTTTTGCTGGACCGGTGGAGCTTTCAATCCGGATGGAACCTGTGGGCTGATGAATAGGACCTGAGGTATCAGTAGGTCTCTCTTCAGCAATAAGATCATCATCTGGCTGCGGTGGATCGTTGGGAATAACCTCAGGAATAGCCATTTCAAGATTAGGTGTCTTGCCTGGTTCAAGAATGACATCTTCTTCGGCCGCTTTGATCAGGTGGGCCTTCTTGCTTGGCCTAGGTTTGGCTCTGAGAAGAATAACAAAATTGAATACAGCATATGTTCTAAGGCAATACTGCAAACATCACAATAAGTATAGCTTACCCAAGCACCGTTTTGAGCGGTGGGAGATGAGTAGCCGATGACTCGCCAGAAGATCAATGGGAAGTAACCTGGTAATCGGAGTCAGACGGATTAAGAGGTTGACGAAAGCAGCCCGCTTTAGGACAAGCACTGATAAGCAAATTAGAGACCTCGGAATGGCGTTTCCGAACCGGACTGTTCGGTAAACCGGCGGAGGTAACTACCTAGCCGCTGTGCCGGGTGGTGCGGCGAGCTTCGTGTTGTTGGGTCTTCATAAGAAGTTTAGGATCCAAATAAGCAAGAGGATGAGAAAATTTAACTTTCCGGTTTGCCTGACAGATTTTTTGTGAAGGCAAAGTTTCTGAATCGGAAGAGAGAATAATTACCTCTGCAACATCCGCGTGGCTGGCTTCGGCATCATCCTGACAAATATCATCATCAATAAGACGCATGAAAAATAAACCAAGTGAGTCAAGCTCTACCTCAAAGTCCGGATTATCCACCTCATCATCAGGGGCCGGATTAGAAGATGCGGTGGTTCTTTTCCTGTGGGCAGTCTTCTTCATAGCTTTAGTCTTTTGTCGGGTTGCTCTTTCCGGTTTGTCTGGTTTCTCTGGTTTCTCCTACGGCAGTTTTTTGCTCCAAAAAGGATCATCGCCCTGATTCTGCAGACACCGATATTAAAAACAATGACCAGACATATCAATGATAGATTCAGCAAAGAGAAAAATCAAAGTCTTACAACTGGCGGTTTATTGGTGGCACAGAAGGGAAGCAGGCCGGTTCTAGCGCAGACGTGTTCCGGTTCATTCAGTATCTTACGCACAGCCTCTGTGATTTCTTCACCGAAGAGCTGGAGTTTTGAATGTTGCAGTGGGTCATCAACATTGTCAGTATACTCGCACATCAAACTGGAGCGCTGACTAAGGGGCAGTATGCTCCATGATATCCAATAGCGAGCGAGATCAACCCCTGTTAAACCGTTGGCCATAAAGGCTCCGAGCTTTGACAGCTGGGGAGCATATTTGATTCTCTCCTGGGCATTCAATCTTTGAGGAAAAGGGTGTGTATTGCTGAGCCGCTCCGGACGAAAGCCAGGCAAGGGATTCTCACCAGCAGGGGAGGTGTCTTGGCAGTAGAACCATGTCTGATTCCACTCCTTGGGGTGACTGTGCAGCTTGGCGTGAGGGTATGTGACCTCTTTCCTTTTCTGAATCACCATGCCACCCAACTCCATATTAGAGCCATCAGTAAACTCAGTACGGCGGTTTAGATGGAAAAGATCTCTGAACAATTCCACTATGGGCTCCTCTTGAAAGAACACCTCACAAAGCACTTGGAAGTGGCACATATTTGTAACAGAGTTGGGGCCAGTGTCTTGCGGATGGAGTTGGAAATCGGCTAAAACATCCCGGTAAAATTTAGAACCGGGCGGCTTAAAGCCCCGGGCTAAGTGATCTACGAAAACAACAACCTCTCATTCTCGAGGTGTGGGAGGGCATTCTTTGCCAGGAGCCCTCCAATGGATGGTATCTTTGCTGCCTAAGGCGCCAATCAGGACTAAATCGTCCAGTTGATCCTCTATGACACTAGAAGGAACCCAATTGCACTCATATACTTGCTTGGCCATGATGGGATCTACAAGGTAGAAGATCCCGGTTCAAAAATGCATTTGATCAAAGTACGTTGGTATGGGCACTGTTAAACCGGAGACAGAACTATCTGAACCGGAGTTTCATGAAGCAACCAACATCTGGCGGTTCAACAAGGGGACTAATGGTATATACCGGTTTGCCAATTTTTTCTACAAAGTTAAACCGCCTGGTCTAAGCATTGAACAGTCAAGACTGCAGATGAGTAAGTACACAAAAACAGATTTCACAAGATTATACTACAGCTTTGGATCTGGAACATGTTTATAAAGGAGATAAATATTCAAGGCCCAAAAGGAGCAGTGCCGAATCATTAAGCGAAGGTACAGATAAGATCTATGGTCTTAATATACGAAAGTGAAAATGGAGGATAAAAACTACTGCTACACAGAGCGAAGATTCACAGACTCGTCTAAGGATCTATCATATGAACAAGAAGCAAGCGATGAACGCTAGAGAACATGGAAACCCTAGAACAGATCTATGATGAAAATGATAGAAGACTTACCAGAGCTGAGGAAGAAGCGGAAGGTCACCGCGGTGCTCTGGTACGCTCAGGGTGATGCAGCGGCCAAAGTTGGTGCAGAGGTCAATGGCGGCGGCGGAGCTCCGAAGCTGGGCGACGCGAGGAAGATGAAGCAGAAGGGCACGAAGGGGAAAAAGAAATGACCCTTCGGTCCTATTTATAAAGCAAGGGACATGGGTCAGGCGCAAAAATCAAGGGGCCGCAAGTTTGGAAACAGAGCTGTCGCCTCGATTATTGCAGATCTATTAAACAAGAAGGTATCATGGATAGTTTCTTTATGACAGATGACGTCACGCCGGTTTACAGCAATCAGAGAAGATGACATCACGGCGGTTCACCAAACTACAAGAAGATGTTGAAGATGAAGTTTTTGCTAAGTATTGACATGAACCTGTTCAAATCAATCTGGGGCCTAATGTTGGGGATATTACTACTGGGCGTAAACAGGCCTATCTGGGCCGGGTTAACTTCATCAGTAGTTAAGTATGTTAAAGCCCGTGAAGGTAGATGAGGGCTCAAGACCCATAATCGGTTGAGAGCCTGTAGCCGTAAACCGGAATCAATATGTAACTTGTATTGTAAGTTAGGAATAAGTAGAGACCAAACCGGACACATCTATGAGCCGGTGTTGGGACTCTGTAAATCGACGGGCGTCACCCATGTATATAAGGGGACGACCCGGCAGTGGTTCAAGGGACAACAGACAACAACTCGAGACATAGGCGAAGCTTGTTTGCTCCCTAGTCATCGAAACACCCATCAATTCCATCACAACTAGACGTAGGCTTTTACCTTCATCGAAGGGGCCGAACTAGTATAAACTCCCTTGCGTCCTTGTGTCCGCTTTAACCCCTTCAAGCTAACCCGTCGCAATGGCTCCACGACTAAGTCCTTTCTCTTGGAAAACTGCCGTGACAAAACCACGACAACAATCACAAAAGATTTCTAGGATATTATATTTATATGTGAATCTTCTCTTCCCTTATTAATTCTTTCATGAGTTGCATCATTGACTAATGCTATGTTTGTCAATCTCTAACAAAATTTTCTACTTATACTTTTCCTTATGTGGTGTCATCACCTACCATAAGATTAGCGTATGATATTTTTCATTTATTTCATTTCTTTTATTTATTTCCTTTCTTTTAATTGCAACATGAAAGTAAAGAAAGCAAAAACTCAAACTAAACTTTATTATATATCTCACACACGATTACAAGGATAGATCACTAAGCAAACTCTCGAAAAGAAAGGATCGAACTAAACTTTTATTCATCTAAAGAAAAAGGTCGAACTAAAATAAGTAAATGCAAAAGATAGTGGGGATGATACAATACGAGGCACCTCCCCCAATCTTGGCGGAAGCCAAGGGGAGTGCCCATACCTGATAGTCAATTCTCTCTTGGTGATGAAGAAGAAGGTGATGAAGCGATCATGTCCTTAAAGATCAAGAGATTCTCCAATCGACGGATGACGCCCCGGAGGTGGATGATGTGCTCTTGATGCAGAATATTTTCATGGGTGAGATACTTATTTTGCACACGAACCGTTTCAATGATGCGAAAGGTTTCAATCTCAGTAGGAGTAAGATGAGCATAGTAAGGTTTAAGGATATCTTCTTCTTCCTCCTCGGCCGGTAGTGCTTGCTCAAACACCGGGGGTTGATCTACGGTAGCCTCCTTGCTCTCGTCTCCCTTGATGGCTTCTGCGCGCTCTTCTCTCTTCAGCTCGATCTTCATCAACCAAGCATACTCTTCCACGTTGTTGGAGGAAGAAGAAGACATGATGCCCGGCTCAACAGATCTGACCGAAAATAGCAAGAAAAGAGAACAAAAGATTTCTCCACGATATGGTGATCAATAGGTTCAGGGGGTATATAAAGATTTTTTATCTTGGGAAACAAGCAAAATGTAGAAAAACGGAGTCCGGAAGGTACCCCAGGTGGGCACAACCCACCTGGGCGCGCCTGGCTGGTATCTTGTGCCCACCAGGGTACGCTTCCTAGAAGTTTCTTATTTTCCTATTTTTCTTAATATTCCAAAACTGACAAAAAAATATTTTTTTCAGATTTTTTGTAGTCCGTTTACTTACCGTATCACGTACCTCCTTATTTTCACGATTCTGGAGTGTTCCAGAAGGACTCTTTTATGTGTTCTTCTGGTGTCAAAGTTAGGATAATATTACTTTCAACATTAATGGGCGTACCTGAGATATAATGTTTTATTCGTTGCCAATTAACAACCTTCGGGTTAGTACCTTCGGCATTATTTATTTTGATGGCTCCAGACCGATAAACCTCCTCGATAACATAGGGTCCTTCCCATTTGGAGAGGAGTTTTCCTGGAAAGAATCTGAAATGAGAGTTGTACAAAAGAACATATTCTCCTACTTTAAACTCACGCTTTTGGATTCTTTTATCATGCCATCTTTTAACCTTTTCTTTAAATAACTTAGCATTTTCATAAGCTTGGGTTCTCCATTCATCTAAAGAGCTAATATCAAATAGCCTCTTTTGACTGGCAAGTTTGAAATCATAATTGAGTTCTTTGATTGCCCAATATGCTTTATGTTCTAACTCTAGAGGCAAATGCCAATATTTTCCATATACCATTTTATGAGGAGACATACCCATAGGATTTTTGTATCCTGTTATGTAAGCCCAAAGTGCATCATCTAATTTCTTAGACCAAATCTTCCTGGACCTATTGACAGTCTTTTGCAAAATTAGCTTTATTTCTCTATTGCTAAGTTCAACTTGACCAGTAGACTAAGGATGATAAGGTGATGCAATTCTATGGTTAACATCATACTTGGCAAGCATTTTACGAAAGCACCATGAATAAAGTGTGAACCACCATCAGTCATTAAGTATCTAGGGACTCCAAACCTTGGGAAAATAACTTCCTTAAGCATTTTAATAGAGGTGTTGTGATCAGCACTACTGGTTGGAATAGCTTCTACCCACTTAGTAACATAATCAACAACAACCATAATATGTGTATACCCATTAGAGGAAGGAAAAGGTCCCATGTAATCAAATCCCTGAAAGTGCGTTATATCGACTAGAGGGGGGGGGTGAATAGGCGATTTTTATGAAAGTCTTCAAAACGTGGAAGTTATGAAGACAAACTGTAGAGATATGCCTATTACTATGCAGCGGAAGTTAGACTACACTAGGCAAGCCATGGTCAAGTATCAACAGAGTGAAAGCACAGTGACAAATAGCTGTAGTGTAATTAGGATCAGGTAGGAAGATACTATGAAGCCAAACAGATCATACACTCACGTTGTGAAGACAAAAGATAGAACAGACATGCAATGACTTCACAATGAGTGATCAGTAAGTAAAAGGAAGTGAAGATGAAACCAATGACTCGTTGAAGACAATGATGTGTTGGACCAGTTCCAGTTGCTGTGACAACCGTACGTCTGGTTGGAGCGGCTAGGTATTTAAACCTTAGGACACACAGTCCCGGACACCCAGTCCTGAAAACGCAGCTCAGGACACCAAGTCCTCACCGTATTCTCCTTGAGCTAAGGTCACATAGTCCTCGCCCAATCACTCTGGTAAGTCTTCAAGGTAGACTCCCAAACCTTCACAAACTTCGTTCACTGGCAATCCACAATGTCTCTTGGATGCTCTGAACGCGACGCCTAACCGTCTGGGGATGCACAGTCCTCAAGTGTAATAAGTCTTCAGATCACACAGACAAGAAGACTTAAGTGATGCCCAATGTTCTCTGGCTCTGGGTGGTTAGGGCTTTTCTCCTCGCTAGGAATTTTCTCTCAAAGGCTTCGAGGTGGGTTGCTCTCAAACGACAAAAGCCATGCACTGAAATCTGAGCAGCCAACCGTTTATGGTTGTAGGGGGTGGGCTATTTATAGCCACTTGGCAACCCGACCTGATTTGTCCGAAATGACCCTGGGTCACTAAGGAACTGACACGTGTCTCAACGGTCAGATTTCAAACTCTCATGGCAACTTTACTTGGGCTACAAGCAAAGCTGACTTGTCCGGCTCTGGACAAGATTCGCTCTCATTGTCTTCACTCGAAGACATAGGTTTTTGGTTTAGGCATCACTTCAGTCATTCTGACCGGTTCTCCTGGACCCCACTTAACAGTACGGTGGTTCCTATGACTCAACACAAAAGAAAAAGAACTACGAAAGATCTAAGTCTTCGAGCTCCATAGGCTTCATAACGTGTCTTCTTTTGTCATAGTCTTCAATGTGAATATCTTCATATACCACCTTTGGCTTCAATGTCTTCATACATTTTTAAGGGTCATCTCTGGTAGTGAAACCGAATCAATGAGGGACTTCTACTTGTGTTATCCTGCAATTCTCACAAACACATTAGTCCCTCAACTAGGTTTGTCGTCAATACTCCAAAACCAACTAGGGGTGGCACTAGATGCACTTACAATCTCCCCCTTTTTGGTGATTGATGACAAACTCGTTGAAGTTTTCAACGGGGAATGTAGTCTGTGAAATTGTAAAGGATAAGGAATTGTCTTCATAAGTTGCAAGGGCTCCCCCTGAAGACGTGCATATAAGTTAATTTGCTTTTGGAATGCAAATGCACATGGCAGGTTCTACTTGTGGAGATCCACTTCAGCTTATGATGACAATCCACTATGCATGTGAAAGTATATGAAGATAATGACATGCATAATGGAAAATGGACGTCTGCAGAATGAGATAAGTGCGGAATTTATCTTCGCAAAACAGGGTGGCAAACAAGTAGCAGACGACCATCGAGTTTTAGTGTTACAACTCAAAGAACCAAATGAAGCAAAAACGAGAGTTGTAAGCACGAAGCAAAATATAGCAAAACATAAAGCACCCGCCCATATGGACCCGCTTGAAGACTATCAACCCATATGCTTCTCCCCCTTTTGTCAGCAAGGACCAAAAAGGTTTGAATACATAGAGTGTCTATTCGTTCCCAGAAGCAGCAGGGTCGTTGGAGGTGTTTGGCGGTGCAGAAGAGCTTGGAGGTGCTGAAGCAGGTGGTGGTGATGTAGCATCATCTTCTTCATCAATGATTCTGGCAGTGACTGTGGCAGCAGATGAAGAAAACTCAGAGTCTTCAAGTGATGGTGTGTTTCGCATCACAGCCCTTCTAGGAGGTGTGGTGTCAAACTTGAATTGCTCAGTGAAGCCATCCTCTTCAAGTTCAGCTTCAGTACACATCATTGATAGCCCTTTCCATGTACGACGACAGGTTTCATGAGTGACGAAAGCATTCTTGGTGGCAAGATTTCGAAGACGATTAACATCCACCAAGAGGCTTTTCATCTGACGCTTTAGCCAGTCATGATGCCTATCCTGTTTTTGATGAAGGGCCACAAGAATCTCTCGGTTATTGAGAACACGAGCGTGCTTCTTGGGTCTTGAAGCAGTTGCACTATCAGTGGCTTCAGTTGAAGCAGGGTGCGGCGCACGTGTAGTGCCAGCCAAAGGATACACCCTGGAGATGGCTTCAACACCTTCATTGTTCTGAGTGAAGCTCTGGTGTTCTGCATTCTGAAGACTCAAAGGTTGCTTGGCCGGCTCAGGATATATAGCTTCAGCAGAGGTATCCACATCTGGCAAGAAGATCCGATGGTTGCAGGCTGAGGGCTGATATGAGATCGCAGAGTGAAGCTTGATCAGTCTCATTACCCAAGGAGCATAGTACTTTAAACCAAACAGATCTGAGCCTGATGCAGCTAGTTGGCATATGAAGAAATCCTGTGCGTTGAAGCATTTGCCATGAAGGATACAGAATATCAGAGTCTTCATTGCACCCTCGATCTTGGCATTTGGAGAGTGCCCTTTAATAGGCCAGAGAGTCCGCCGGATAATGTGATAGATGGTTCTGGGCAGGTACTCAAAGTCTTCAACGAAGAACTCTGTTGGATAAGGAGCATCGTGGGGCAATGGCTTCATCATGGAGAGCATCTGACTCATATTTGGTTCAGGCCTCTGGAATATGCTCTCAAGAGCTTCAGTGTGTAGTGGACAGCCTTCCTCGAAGAGTTCGCCAGGAGTGGGCAGGCCGGTGAGCTCAATGATATCGAATGCATTGGCTTCATGATGGACATTGCCGGTCATCCACTCCAGGGCCCAAGTCTTCGGATCTCTGTTGTATCCTTTGATGTGTAGGGTGGCATAGAATTGCAACAGAAGCTCTTCATTCCAGTGCTCTTCATCAGTTATAAACTGCAGCAGACCCACTTGCTTGAAGCAATCTAGCGCTTCCTCTAAGCAGGGCAGACCAGCAATGGCTTCAACATCAAGGCGCTTGTGCGGGAAGATGCGACCTTGGTTGTATAGGATGCATGAATAGTAGCCGCGCTGAGGATAGCTCCAGAACCTATCTGATGAAATCCTTTCCCTTGAATAGGGGTTCTTGGAGCTGTTGAAGAACGTATTGTCTGCCTTGAAGCTATTGATGTCAAAGGAGCCAGGTGCTGATGCAGGACCTAGGAACCTTGGCAGCCTTGGGACTGGCTTCTGGACATGAGGCCTATGCTTAACATGGTAATCAAATTGAGGACCAGCAGCAGACTCAGGAACAGAAGTGTCTGGATCAGTAGCTTCGCTGTCTGCTGAAGCTTTTGGTGGGGATGGCTCCACATTGGCTTCAGTGTTGGTTGTGGCAGCCTCAATATTTTCAGCCTTCCCTTGACTAGCTGGAGGGTCAGTCACAAGCACATTCTCCTGGAGAACTGCTTCTTGGTGGAGCATTGGATTGGGCTCTTGTGGTGCTTCTTCTGCGGCTGATGCAGACGGAATGTCTTCAGCATAGACTTGAGGCCTTGGACCTTTGTGAAGCCTGCGGAATGCAGACGACGCCTGTGGGGTTGGAGTGGGCTGAGCCTCATTGTCTTCTTCCTCTTGAGGGCGATCCGCCCATGATGCATCTTGTGCAATTGGCGTCAGAGGACGACCAATGCTGATGAGTTTGCTTTGTTCATACTGAGGAAGGGTTGCATCATCTTGTACATTGTCCTGATGACCAATGTCTTCAGCAGCAATGGGGTCGGCTGCTGGTATGTCTTCAGCTTCAGGAGCCTCTGTGGAAGCAGGCTCATGAACTGTCAGTTGTCGTTCTGCGTTGGGGTGAACCATAGAGATAGGTTCAACTATCAAGGGCTCTGTGGGAGCAGCCCGAGATTTCTTGATCTTTCGCTTCTTCTTGCTGGGGGCAGTAGGAGAGGCTTTAGAGCTTTTCCTCTTCCTGGCTTCAGCCTCATCAGTTCTTGTCTTCTTGAGCTCTGAAGCTGTTGACTGGCTCTTTGGCTTCGAGCCAGTCATTGCAGTTGGGAAGACAATTGGAACTGCTTCTTGCCTAGGTGCCTCTGGTTCAGCCATAGCAGGCTTCTTCTTCTTCTTCGCGGCCATCTTGGGGTCGATGCCTGGACGCCCAAATGCCTTGCGCTTCTCAGCCTCATTGTAGGCTTGTACACATCTTTCAGCCAGAGACTTCATCCGCTCATGTGAGCCCTGAGCTTCTGCACGCTTCTTCAGAAAATTTTCCTTGAGCTCATGCAACATGGTCTTGAAGCTCTTCACTTCTTGCACACTGAGCTTGGCCATATTCTTCTTGAACTGAGCCTTTTCATGATCAATTTTCTGCTTCAGTTCAACAATGCGCTGGGCAATTGCAAGTTCTGAAGCAATTGCGCCTTGGAAGGCGACGTTGAGGCCAACAGGCAGCTGCAGATCTTCAAAGCTGATGTTTGGTGTGGCAAACCATTCGTCGATGAAGTTGTGGATGATGGCGACATCAAAGAGAGGCAAATTGTTGAAGATTTCAGCTTCTTCTTTGCTCTTGATGAGCTGCTCTAGAGCGTCATCTCCAAGATCTTCATCACTTGACAGATCAATGGCTTCACTACGCAGAATGGCAGCAGCTGTGAGCTCTTTGCCGGTGTGTGGCTGAGGCACCTTGGCCTTCTGGGGCTTGGAGACGCGGGATACGTCTTCAGACTGCACACTGTCTTCAGGAGGTGCAGTTGCCAATGGCTTTGCCCTTGAGATTTTTGGTGAAGGGGCCGGCTTTGAAGCTTTTGGCTACTTCGGCTGCTTTGGCTTCGGTACAGCAGGAGCTTCATCAGACTCAGAGTCAGCTGGAGGGTCATTCACGGCAGTCCCTTGGACTAAGATGCGGGTGATGAGGCCCTCAAGGTTGGCATACGGACCGATGATATTGGGTTCTGCGTCGCGTGTGCCATCTGCCCTTGGTGCTGAGGGACCAAGGTTGAAGTCTAACCCAAATTTCTTCTTGTTCTGCTTCGCTGATTGTTGGGCAAACTGGAAGTTGCGCTTGAACAGATTGTCGTCACGACACCAGAGTAGTGACGACGGATGTGCATCATCAGGCTGTGGCCCACGAACCATGCATGGATAGAAGCTTTGGGCAATAGCTTCATCTCTGGTCCTGGGTACAAGGTTCTTGTATAAGATGTCTCCCCACGGACTTTTGATGGCACTTTTCTCAGCATACTCTTGGGTTCTGAAGCGGTATTTGAACCACTGTTCAGCCCAATAGCGTCGAATCCATTGGATTCGGGACTTGCGCTACCCATAATTCTCTTCAGGATCTGTTTTATACATTTCTGCCAGGTCTTCAGGCAGATCTTTGGAAGTTCCTCCATGTCTCTGTCTGCCCCCCTTCCTTGCTGCTGTTTCTGAAGCCATAAACTTTAACTTGAAAGGCTTCAAGACGTTCAAAGGCTTCAAAGGCTTTTTCTTGCTGGACCAACAGGAACTGGCTTCAGGAGAATTTATGTGATGCTGTAAGAATTCTGCAAATGAATGCAGACTATGAGAACCAAAGGATTCTCCCACGGACATGTACCTGTGACAGCATTAAGGTGCGAGGGAAGGGGAAGAGGTCATATGCATTCTCAGAAGATTTTGAAGATAAATCAGTTTAGAAGACATTGACCTCATCGAGCGAAGACATTCACTCATAGAAAAGAAGTTGGTTCCAGATTTGTACGAACCCACAAAACAGTACAAGTGAGGAATCTAACTACTTCATGAAGCACAAGTGAATATACTAGGCATGTTATGAGATGCAGATTGAAAGATCTAACTTGTGTGAAGAGAAACTTCTTATGGTAGAAAGTGACAGAACCATGAGATCAACCGGGGCTGTAAAAAGAAGTTTTATTTACCACACTTGGAACTGCTAGACGGAGTGGGAGATGATGCCGAGCAGTTCAATCCTCCGTGCCCTAACTTGGCGACGGAAGACACCTACGGCGACGGCGGAGAGGACGATGTCCGCGATCGGCGTGAAGACGGCGTCGGAGAGGTTGCAGCAGCGAAGCGCTTCGTCGCCGGTGTCGTCGAGAGCTAGCGGTGGCGCTAGGGTTCGTGCGAGGGTGGAAGAAGGAGATAATGACCGCGGTAAGTGTGAATTTATAGGCGCAGGGGCGGCACTGCGCTATTACTCAGGTGCCCCTAGCGATTCGCATCTGAGTAGTACGTGGCCATCATGCGGTATTTTGGGGGCAGTTCCACATCCCACGCACGCCTGGATTGTTGGGTGGTCGTTCCTACTTCTCCGGATTTCATGTGGATAAATGAGCATTGAAAACGGACTTAAATGTTGTCTCTGTGTCTTCTGCTGACAAGGACGCAGAGAAGACATTCGACAGTTTCAATAGAATGCATATGACTTGGAGAGATAGAATTTTGAGATAGAGAGCATAGAGAGTTTAGGGTCCGATCACATTCACTTAGTTCAAAAGATTCAACAAGAAGACATAGCTATAAATGAATGCTGTAGAGGACAGAACACTAGTATATATATATCTATATAATCAGCATAGTGAAGATAATCATGAAGACATGTTGAGATTGAAGCCAAACCAAATGTGAAGACATTGCAAGGTAACGCCATGAGTGAAATACTTCAAAATAGAACGTTTGGTGGTGGCGTTACCCACCGTATAGGAAGTATTAGACCCAGACACGGCGCACAATTATCGTGGCGCTCCGAAGTCAAATTCCACATTAATGTATTCACACTTAGAATGTATGTCTTCATTGATTGAAGATATACTTCACTTCGTGTGTTGCACATCTAAGTCATCAATATGCATAAGGGTTAGGATGTGTTCCTGATCACAGGTCATTTGAGGATTCCAGGATATTTAGCTCACACCATAACTTGCAAAACCTCTTCTCATCCAAAGGCTTGGTGAAGATATCGGCCAATTGCTCTTCAGTGTTGACGTGTATGATATCAATGTCTTCCTTCACAACATGATCTCTGAGAAAGTGATGACGAATTTCAATGTGCTTTGTCTTCGAGTGCTGAACTGGGTTGTTGGCAATCTTGATGGCGCTTTCGTTGTCGCAGTAAAGTGGCACTTGCTTCAGATGAATGCCATAGTCCTTGAGTGTTTGCTTCATCCATAGAAGCTGAGTGCAGCAAGATCCAGCAGCAATGTATTCAGATTCAGCAGTGGAGAGAGATACACAGTTCTGCTTCTTTGAAGACCAACATACAAGTGATCGTCCCAGAAAGCGACATGTGCCTGATGTAGACTTGCGATCAACTTTGTCACCAGCATAATCAGCATCCGAGAATCCAACCAAATCAAACTCTGAGCCCTTTGGATACCATAATCCTAGAGTTGGGGTGTGAGCCAAATATCGAAGAATTCGCTTCACAGCTAAGTGATGCGACTCCTTTGGTGCCACTTGAAATCGAGCACACATGCAAACACTAAGCATAATATCTGGCCTAGATGCACATAAATAAAGCAAAGAACCAATCATGGAGCGGTATACCTTTTGATCGAACTCTTTACCATTGTTGTCAGGACCTAGATGATGTTTGGCTGGCATTGGTGTTGTGAAGCCTTTGCAGTCTTGCATACCGAACTTCTTCAGGCAATCTTTGAGATACTTCTCTTGAGATATGAAGATGCCATTGCGTTGTTGTCGTATTTGAAGACCAAGGAAGAACTTCAGTTCCCCCATCATGGACATCTGATATTGCTCTTGCATCATATATCCAAACTCTTCACTGTACTTCTGATTGGTGCAGCCGAAGATAATGTCATCCACATATATTTGGCACACAAACAGTTCACCATCATATGTCTTCGTGAAAAGAGTGGGATCCAGGGAACCAGGTATGAAGCCTTTGCTCTTCAGGAAATATTTGAGTGTGTCATACTAGGCCCTAGGGGCTTGTTTGAGGCCATACAGTGCCTTGTTGAGCTTGTATACCATGTCAGGATGTTTTGGATTTTCAAAACCAGGCGGTTGTGCAACATACACTTCTTCTTCAATCTTGCCATTGAGAAAGGCACTCTTCACATCCATTTGATATAGAAGAATGTTATGATGATTTGCATAGGCCAGCAGTATGCATATGGCTTCAAGCCTAGCCATAGGAGCAAATGTTTCATCGAAGTCAATGCCTTCCACTTGAGTATATCCTTGAGCAACGAGACGAGCTTTGTTTCTGACAACTTGACCATGCTCATCTTGCTTGTTGCGGTATATCCATTTGGTGCCTATTATGTTGTGCTTCCGTGGATCAGGACGCTTGTTCAGTTCCCATACATTATTCAGCTCAAACTGTTGAAGCTCTTCTTGCATAGCTTGAATCCATTCAGGTTCCATGAAGGCTTCTTCAACTTTCTTGGGTTCTGATATTGATACGAATGCGAAGTGCCCACAGAAATTTTCTAGTTGAGTTGCCCTTGAACGAGTGAGTGGACCAGGTGCATTGATGCTGTCAATTATTATGTCAATCTGCACTTCATTGGCAACACGAGGATGTACAGGGCGAAGACTTTGCTCTTGCCGATCTGGGTTGTTGTTGGGAGGAATGTCTTCAGGCTGAGCATTGTCTTCATGTTGATCAGGTGCTGAGATGATAAGTTCTTCTTCAGGATGAGCTTCAGAAGGTATAATCTCTCCAGTTCCCATAATCTTGATTGATTCACTAGCTGGAACTTCATCTAGCACATTTGGCAGTTGCTCTCTTTGTGAACCATTTGTCTCATCGAACCGCACATCCACTGTTTCAACCACTTTGTAATGAAAGAGATTGAAGACTCTGTAGGAGTGCGAATCCTTTCCATATCCAAGCATAAAGCCCTCATGTGCTTTTGGTGCAAACTTTGAGGTGTGGTGTGGGTCCTTGATCCAGCACCTTGCGCAAATACTCTGAAGTAACTAACATTTGGCTTCTTGCCAGTTAGGAGTTCATAAGATGTCTTGTTTAGAAGTTTGTGAAGATAAACACGATTGATTGTATGGCATGCAGTGTCAATGGCTTCAGTCCAGAATTTTCTTGGAGTCTTGTATTCATCTAGCATTGTTCTGGCCATCTCAATTAGTCTTCTGTTCTTGCGTTCGATGACGCCATTCTGCTGTGGCGTGTACGGAGCTGAGAATTCATGTGTGATGCCCAAGGTATCAAGATATGTATCAAGGCCAGTGTTCTTGAATTCAGTGCCATTGTCACTTCTGATGTGCTTTATCTTGGCGCCAAAATTGTTCATAGCTCGATTGGCGAAGCGTCTGAAGACATCTTGCACTTCATTCTTGTAAAGGATTATGTGCACCCAAGTATATCTAGAGTAATCATCAACAATGACGAAGCCATAAAGGCAAGCAGTAGTAGTAAAAGTTGAGTAGTGAGTGGGACCGAAAAGATCCATGTGGAGCAGTTCAAAGGGTTGAGTAGTAGTCATGATTGTCTTCGAAGGATGTTTTGCCCTCGTCATCTTCCCTGCTTCACAGGCACCGCACAACTGATCTTTCTTGAACTTGACGCCCTCGATGCCTATGACATGCTTCTTCTTCGCGAGGGTGTGGAGGTTCCTCATGCCAGCATGCCCAAGCCTCCGATGCCAAAGCCAACATTCTGAAGCTTTTGCAAGAAGACATACTGCAAGTTGTGGCCCTGCTGAGAAATCTACCACATACAGATCATCTTTTCGATACCCTTCAAACACTAGAGACTTGTCAGATTCCATTAGTACTAGGCAACGATATTTTCCAAACATTACGATCATGTTCAAATCGCAAAGCATTGAGACAGACATTAAGTTGAAACCAAGGGATTCAACAAGCATGACTTTATCCATGTGTTGATCCTTTGAGATTGCAACTCTACCTAGACCCAATACCTTACTTTTACCAGTGTCAGCAAATGTGATGTGGCTCTTGTCAGATGGACGTAAGGTTGAGTCCATAAGAAGACTTCTTTTGCCAGTCATGTGATTTGTACACCCACTGTCAATAATCCATTCTGAAGACTTTGAAGACGCTGGTGTCGTACCCTACAGTGTAGTTATGGGGATAGGCTTCACGAAGAGAATTGTGAAGCAAAAACATTTGACGAACCAGTGAGTTATGAAAACTTAGATCCAGATTAGGACTAATAGGGAGAGTAGCATGCGATTCAGGAACGAAGTACATAATGCTGCCATTCGGGCATTTTATCTTGCGCCCTACAAGATTTTTAAGGTCCCCAGCAATAGCGTCAGAAGATTTTGGTTTTCCGCTGGAGACCTTTCCCTGCAAAAGAGAGTTAAGCCTTCTTAACCACCTACATCTTCAAGGGTGGCTTAGAAGCAATAAGTCTAAGTGCAGCATCTGAGAATTTTGGCTTTGAAGCCTTAGCAAACAGTCTTGCAGGTGGACAATAGTACTCATAAGAATAAGCAGAATAATTTTTGGTCATATGAACATGACGGTTTGATGAACCGCTCTCATATTCATATGCCTAAGTATGGTTTCCCTGCAAAACATTTGCGTTAGTGTGACTCAGGTGAGTCCTCTGTTTGTATGAAGCCTTTGGACCGTATGAAGCCTTTGGTCTGAGGTTTGTCTTCTTCAAGTGAGGTGTCATGAAGACATTCATAGGAAGATTTTCTAGACACTTTTTCGGAACCCAGATCTTCTTCATAGGCGGTCCATTCCTGCAGTTAGTACCAATGTACCTGGCAAACACTTCACCATTCTGATTCTTAAACAGTATATAGTTTGCATGAAAGGATTCATCAATGATAATGGGGTTAGCACAAGTGAAGCCAGATAAATTGGATGGATCTGCTGAAGGTTCCTTTGCAGCAACCCACTTGGTTTTGGGGTACTGCTCAGGTTTCCAGTAAGAGCCATCTGCATTTATTTTCCTTACGAACCTAACACCCTCTTTCCTAGGGTTTCGGTTCAGAATCTGCTTCTTGAGGACATCACATAATGTCTGATGTCTTTTAAGACTTTTTTACATCCCTGTTTCAAGCAATGTCTTCAACCTAGCATTCTCATCAGCAATAGCAGTGGTATCCTCAGCAGAGGGGTTAGTTACCACATCAACAGTTGATGATATTGCAGCAGCAGTAGCAGTGGAACATTCAGCAATGGAAGTAGCATTATCACGCTCAATGCATTTAAGACATGGTGATTCAAATCCTTCCTGAGCGGAACTGATCTGTTCGGTGCGAAGTGACTCGTTTTCCTTTTGAAGATCTTCATGAGCCGCTCTCAATTTCTCAAGTTCTTGCTTCCTTTGAAGATAATCATAGGAAAGCTTTTCATGAGTTGTTGAGAGAGTATCAAGATGATCTTCAAGTTCCTGATACTTAACGTGAAGATTTTTTATGTCTTCAATTAAGGATTCAGATCGAGTCATTTCAGCACCCAACAGATCATCGCTTCTGTCTAACAGTTTTTGAATATGTTCCATGGCCTTTTGTTGTTCAGTTGCAATTTTAGCAAGTGTTTTGTAGCTGGGTTTTGAATCACAATCAGGGTCATCGTCACTGGATGTTTGATAGCGAGTAGTGCGTGTGTTTACCTTGGCACCGCGTGCCATGAAGCAGTAGGTAGGAGTGGAGTCGTCCTTGTCATTTGCATCGGTGTCGGTGATGAAGTCATTGTCTTCAATGTTGAAGATGGACTTGGCGACGTATGCTGTAGCCAGACTTGCAATGCCAGAATCAGACTCCTCCTTAGACTCCACCTCTGCCTCCTCAGAAGCGGACTCCTCCTCAGAATCCATTTCCTTGCCAACAAACGCACGTGCCTTGCCAGATGAGCTCTTCTTGTGTGATGAAGACTTTGAGGAAGACTTGGAAGAAGACTTTGAGTATTTCTTCTTCTTCTTGTCGTCAGAGTCATATTCCTTGCTCTTCTTCTTCCTTTTGTTCTCATTATCCCACTGTGGACACTCAGAGATGAAGTGTCCAGTTTTCTTGCACTTGTGGCATGTTTTCTTCTTGTAGTCATGAGCAGAAGCTTCATCATTCCTTGAACTTGATCGTGAAGACTTTCTGAAGCCTTTCTTCTTGGTGAACTTTTGGAACTTCTTCACAAGCATTGCAAGTTCCCTTCCAATGTCTTCGGGATCATCAGAACTGCTGTCAGATTCTTCTTCAGATGAGGAAACAGCTTTTGCCTTCAAGGCACGAGTTCGCCCATAGTTTGAACCGTAGATATTTCTTTTCTCAGAAAGCTGAAACTCATGTGTGTTGAGCCTCTCGAGTATGTCAGACGGATCGAGTGTCTTGAAATCAGGACGTTCTTGAATCATCAGGGCTAGAATGTCAAACGAACTATCAAGTGATCTCAGCAGCGTCTTGACGATTTCATGCTTGGTGATCTCAGTGGCGCCGAGGGCTTGAAGCTCATTTGTGATGTCAGTGAGTCGATCAAATGTGTGATGGACATTCTCATTGTCATTTCGCTTGAAGCGGTTGAAGAGATTGTGAAGGACACTGATTCTTTGATCTCTCTGTGTTGAGATGCCTTCATTAACCTTGGAGAGCCAGTCCCAGACCAGCTTGGATGTCTTCAAAGCACTCACACGGCCATACTGTCCTTTGGTCAGATGACCACAGATGATGTTCTTGGCAGTAGAGTTGATGAGGACATGACTACCTTGGATACGACCAAAAATATTGCATACACAGGTGATTTCTAATGCAAACTATTCAATAGTCTATTTATGTTATTCAGAACAAAAATACTTCACACACTTTTGTGTTTTGTCTAATTGCAGGTGTATGGGACATTTGTACAATCCACATATGAAGATAAGGGAAAAGGAGATGTTTAGGTTGTGTTCAAAAAGTCCTCTCACGTCACTTTTGGGCCAAGAGAAGATAGAGTCCAAGTCTCTCACGTTCTGGATTCAGATTCGGACTTCACAGACATACCTGACTCAAAACGCTAACAACTTTTTCATACGGACTCCGAATTGGGTGATTCTTTTTTTGTTGGAAACTAGATTTCGTGCTATTTCCATCCCAATTGGATTCACCTTCAAATTCGTCCGGAGCATTGAGTTACGGACGAAACAATCTGACGTTGCAGCAGAATCCGAGTCAAACTACAAGCCCAAAGGTGTTGCATCACCTCCACTTGGGCCCATGAGCCTTGTACGACCTAGGGTTAGTTTTAGGCTGCCTTGGGACGTCCTCCCACCTCCTTGGCCGCCACCCCTTGCTCCTATATAAGTAGATCCATCTAGTAGCTTTTTCCTAGGGTTTTGTTTAGATCAAAAGTTCGCCATAGCTGCAACTTCGCGTACTTCGTTTGTGTCCAACGACCAGACCAAGACGTCACAGAACCCCACCTTGATCAATAAAGCTTTCATCATATATTCGCAGTTTCTTGCTTGTTCTTCGTTTGCTTGCAGGAAACAGACCCTCGTGGTCAGGTTGATCGTGCTCCAGCGTGGTCAATAACCCTCGGAAGTTGGTTTAGCGATTGCTAAGGCGCGATGTCTCGCACGTTCGTAGTCGGATTGTCAAAGTCGACTCCCACAGAAAACGATAGCCACCATCTCATCGAAACATCGGGACCCTCGCCTCTATCAAGAGTCCAGTTGAACGAATTTCTTGACATCAGCAGCAGTGACACCTTCTCCAGCCTTGGGAACGCCGTTCTCGACGACATGCCATAGGTCGACGTCAATAGCTTCAAGATGCATGCGCATCTTATTCTTCCAGTAGGGATATTCAGTTCCATCGAAGACGGGGCATGCAGCGGAGACTTTGATTATCCCTGCAGTCGACATAGCTAAAACTCCAGGTGGTTAAACCGAATCACACAGAACAAGGGAGCACCTTGCTCTGATACCAATTGAAAGTGCGTTATATCGACTAGAGGGGGGTGAATAGGCGATTTTTATGAAAGTCTTCAAAACGTGGAAGTTATGAAGACAAACTGTAGAGATATGCCTATTACTATGCAGCGGAAGTTAGACTACACTAGGCAAGCCATGGTCAAGTATCAACAGAGTGAAAGCACAGTGACAAATAGCTGTAGTGTAATTAGGATCAGGTAGGAAGATACTATGACGCCAAACAGATCATACACTCATGTTGTGAAGACAAAAGATAGAACAGACATGCAATGACTTCACAATGAGTGATCAGTAAGTAAAAGGAAGTGAAGATGAAACCAGTGACTCGTTAAAGACAATGATGTGTTGGACCAGTTCCAGTTGCTGTGACAACCGTACTTCTGGTTGGAGCGGCTAGGTATTTAAACCTTAGGACATGTGACGCCCGGGTAATTAAGCTATAGTGATCCTCTGCTAATGATGCCACGTCACCTCGTTTATAGTTGCTAATCTCAAGTTAGTTCGAAACCAGTTCAAATTTCAAATTTAAAATAAAGGCAAACAATAAAAGTTTTCTAATATAAAAACTAAATGTTCGAGTGGAGCCAAATAATTCATAGGTAATTATAGTGGAGAAACCACACTTTTATAAAATTGTTTAAAGGCTCTAAGGTAATTAAAACGTAGCTATGACAATTAATTAAATGCCCTTTAAAACTAATAATAATGCAAACTATTTTAATTAGGTGTCAAACTTATTGGGGTAGTAGAATAGATTATAACATTAATTTAGGAGTTGTATTTATATTTTCTAAAACAACAATTAAGAGAATAAAGTAGAAAAGAAAAATAAAGAAAAGAAAGAAATAATAAGACAAAACAGTAAACAAAAAAA
>NC_057803.1:476552908-476560013 GCF_018294505.1 Triticum aestivum
AATAAAATTATTTATTTATTTAAATAATTAATTAAGTAAATAATTAATTTAATTAATCCTGATTAATTAATCTAATTAACCTAATTAACTATTGATAATTAATTAAACTATAATTAGATTAGTTAAATCCTAATTAGTATAAGCAGCGTATGACATGTGGGACCCACACGTCAGATTGACCTAGTCAACCCCGTTGACTGCTGACGTCAGCATGGCATCATGCTGACGTCATAATTCCATTTTTCGTATTAAATAATTAATTGATTAAATTCCAGAAATTAATAAAATCTTTAAAAAATCATATCTTTTAATCCGTAACTCGGATTAAAATAATTTCAACATGAAAGTTGCTCAGAACGACGGGACGAATCCGGATACGCGGTCCGTTTGTCCACCACACCCCCCTAACCTATCGAACTCGCAACTTTCCCCCCCTCCGGCTCCTCTGCCCGAAAACACGAAACACCGGGAATACTTTCCCGGAATGTTTTTCCCCCTTCACCGGTATCACCTACTACCGCGTTAGGGCACACCGAACACCGCGTATTGCCTTGTTATATTTTGTGATGCTTTGTTTGCTCTGTATTCATTATTTCTTCCCCCCTCTTCTCTCCGGTAGACTACGAGACCGACGCTGCTGCTGACCAGTTCGACTACGGAGTTGACGACCCCTCTCTCTTGCCAGAGCAACTAGGCAAGCCCCCCCCCTTTGATCACCAGATATCGCCTACTCTTCTCTATACTGCTTGCATTAGAGTAGTGTAGCATGTTACTGCTTTCCGTTAATCCTATTCTGATGCATAGCCTGTCATTGCTGCTACAGTCATTGATACCTTACCCGCAATCCTAAATGCTTAGTATAGGATGCTAGTGTTCCATCAGTGGCCCTACACTCTTGTCCGTCTGCCATGCTATACTACTGGGCTGTGATCACTTCGGGAGGTGATCACGGGCATATACTATATACTTTACACTGTTACATTACCTGTGATACTGTTCGGAGTTGGGGGCTGAAGGGGCAGGTGGCTCCATCCCGGTAGAGGTGGGCCTGGGTTCCCGACGGCCCTCGACTGTTACTTTGTGGCGGAGCGACAGGGCAGGTTGAGACCACCTAGGAGACAGGTGGGCCTGGCCCTGTTCGGCATTCGCGGATACTTAACATGCTTAACGAGATCTTGGTATTTGATCTGAGTTGGCTACGAGCTTGTACGCACTAACCATCTACTCGGGAGTAGTTATGGGTATCCCGACGTCGTGGTATCAGCCGAAGCACTTCAGACGTCAGCGACGGAGCGGCGCGCGCCGGATTGGACTGGAACGCCACTAGGCTAGGTCTGCTTCTGGCCGCCCACGGAACGTGCAGGTGTGCTCAGGGCGATGGGCCCAGACCCCTGCGCGCTTAGGTTTAGACCGGCGTGCTGGCCTCTCTGTTGTGCCTAGGTGGGGCTGCGACGTGTTGATCTTCCGCGGCCGGGCATGACCCAGGAAAGTGTGTCCGGCCAAATGGGATCAAGCGTGTTGGGTAAGTTGGTGCACCCCTGCAGGGAAGTTAATCTATTCGAATAGCCGTGATCTTCGGTAACAGGACGACTTGGAGTTGTACCTTGACCTTATGACAACTAGAACCGGATACTTAATAAAACACACCCTTCCAATTTCCACAGACAACCCGGTGATCGCTTTTCTACAGGGCGACGAGGAGAGGATCACCGGGTAGGATTATGCTATGCGATCCGACTAGAGATGCGCTTGGAGATGCTACCTGGATATGCTACTTGGAGATGCTACTTGGAGGACTTCAATCTACTCTCTTCTACATGCTGCAAGACGGAGGCTGCCAGAAGCGTAGTCTTCGACAGGATTAGCTATCCCCCTTTTATTCTGGCATTCTGCAGTTTAGTCCACCGATATGGCCCTTTACACATATCCCCATGCATATGTAGTGTAGCTCCTTGCTTGCGAGTACTTTGGATGAGTACTCACGGTTGCTTTTCTCCCTCTTTTCCCCCTTTCCCTTCTACCTGGTTGTCGCAACCAGATGCTGGAGCCCTGGAGCCAGACGCCACCGTCGACGACGACCCCTACTACACCGGAGGTGCCTACTACTACATGCAGCCCGCTGACGATGACCTGGAGTAGTTTAGGAGGATCCCAGGCAGGAGGCCTGCGCCTCTTTCGATCTGTATCCCAGTTTGTGCTAGCCTTCTTAAGGCAAACTTGTTTAACTTATGTCTGTACTCAGATATTGTTGCTTCCGCTAACTCGTCTATGATCGAGCACTTGTATTCGAGCCCTCGAGGCCCCTGGCTTGTATTATGATGCTTGTATGACTTATTTATGTTTTAGAGTTGTGTTGTGATATCTTCCCGTGAGTCCCTGATCTTGATCGTACACATTTGCGTGCATGATTAGTGTACGATTGAATCGGGGGCATCACAAGTTGGTATCAGAGCCGACTGCCTGTAGGAATCCCCCTTCCAACTCCTTGGCCGAAGTCGAGTCTAGGCATTGCAAAACTTTTACTAACATGGCTGTGTGTCTTATGGGCACACGTCGCCATTGGGTGGTACTAGGATCTTTTATTCCTCGACCTACACTCTGGGACTCTAATCTCTCCTCTATTCGGGTTAAATAATTTTACTAAATCTGACTCTAGGTTCTCGTAACTACTTTCTCCCGGAGAGCCCATTATCACAAATGATCGCCTACTGCGCCAGAAGATTTTGAAGATACTCTCCGATATTCTCTCGAGACCTTATGCCTGTCGCTTTTGCAATTCCCTACCACCGAAACATCCCTATGGATAAATACTTACACCTGTCGTTCTTACTTTTATACCCAGTTGATCTTGTTATTACAAGATACCCCGAAATTCTCTCTAATGTTCCGAGAATCCTTTTGTGCCTACTGCCTTGCAGTTCCTTGTCGCCTGAATACCCCTACGGATAATTTCTCGCACTTACCGAGTATCCACTCATTCCCAGTTGATGCATGTATGTCGCGAATCCTCGAAATACCATTCGATCTTCCGAAAATCCTGAGCATCCTATTGCTCTTGAAATTCTTGATTACTTGCATTATGGTTAATCCCATAAGTCTAGTAATCTTGTTGACATCCATTGTCATTATCATTTGAGTCCGTTGATTCGATTTGTTGCGAATGCTCGCAATCCTCAAACAGATCCTAGAATTCCTCCTTCCGGCTCAGACGTCATTTTTGAACATGAGCTGGTTCTCGACCAATCAATTGCCGTCGGTTGTGCCCCTAAGTCTATTGAACTTATCCATCCTTGGTCAGAGCGTCTGCTTCTGATCCTTTGTTTTGGAAATCATAATTCCTTTGTTATCTAAGCATCAAATTATTCAGTTGTCCTATAATATGATGCCCGTGCATTCTTTCTTCCTCTGATTGAGTACCGATACTCACATCAGCTCCGTTGTGGATCGCCCGATCCATTGTTGGATTTTACCTGACAACGCCCTTCATATTCAATAACCTTGTGAGCCTTTCCTCTGATACATAATGCCTTTGGTAAATTGTATCCTCTGCTTTCTCAACCATGCTCTGCTTCGAGCTGGTGATATCTACTATTGAAGCTTGTGGTATATATTTCCACGATAACCTGATGGGTTGAACATATGCCTTCTCTAAAACGTGTGAACCCGAAAGTTTTCACGAGTCATACACTCCTGGTATTATGCCAGATAAAATTTCAACACTACAACTTCATTGAGCGCGAGAAGTGAATGAAAGGTTGTGCATTGGAGAAGTGGGAGTCGACCTTGAACTTTGCGTTCATGCCCATGGACACGATGTACATCTTCTCATCGAAGCTTCTTTTAAAATCAATTATTCCCTTGGTATAAGTTCATCTTATATCTGAGATCTGGCCTTTTTGCAATCGTGGTTCTGACCATGTTCTCCTTTAAATATCATGTCCTGTGCAAGTTTAAGCACTTGTCTTCTATAGAGCAATACCCCAGTTCAACTTCTAGTTTGATCTGTCGTCGAGTATTACCCCCTGGTATCTCGAGATTATCATGGAACTGCATAACTCCTTATGAGTTCTTCATCAAGTGCTACCTTCCCACTGATTCCAATTTTTCGCGGGCTCTGTGTTACTGAACACTCAAAGACACCGATAACTGAACCGAGTCCGCCCTACGGTTCAACAACTCTTCAGTAAGCTTCTATAAGTACGAGTTTGTACCCGATCACGCCATTCCTAGCCTGTTTGGCTATATCATTGACGTGACGATTCTAACGGTGCTACCTGGTCCTTATTCTCGGAGCACCAATTTTCGACGATGAACTAACCTTACGTCGATTTTTTTCCTCGTCATACCCTTTCACCTTAAACAACAAGCTTGAGTTCGAGTTCATGTCGTAACTGTGGTTCCAATAACCTCTTGCTTCATCATTCCTTTGACTTGATGTCATCGTTGATTGACTACATCTGCATGAAATCTCTCGACAATCGTGTCGTGATCATCATCAACCTTATGAGCTCTTCCAGGAATTCAATTGAATTCATGATGGGTAATACCATCCTTGCCCCTCGATGATTCCTGTTCTCATCGGCCACTTTATTGCCTTTCGTTCAACACAACTTGTTCGTGTTTTGTGTAAACCTTGAGATCACTGCTACCCAGCAGTTGATCTTCCTTACCTCGAAAGTATTACCATCTCTTTTTGTCAAGAATGTGGTGAGAATTTCACCACCTCTTAATAATTCTTGATATCATAATACTACTTGCCATCTTCGTTCATTCCTTGGTCCCCGTATTGTTTTCAACCGGAATACCGACAATGGAGCTATGACGTGTGAATTCAAAACTTCTAGCAACCCTATTGCTTTGAAGTGAATGGGCGATAGTTCATTCTAAGTCCTTCGCTAATTGAATCACCATTTTGACATTGGTCGTGCAACCCAACCCATATTTTGGGTGCACCTTTCAACCAATGTTTAATTGTGTATGTTTTCCTCGAGCATACTTCCTTATATCATTTGATCTGACAAATGTTATCTCCTTGTTCACTTAATGGTGGAAATCCATCTTTTGGGAATCTCGGTGAATTGCCGTTGAGTTCACCAGACACCTCCTTGTCCTCTCCTTGGGTTAATGATGAACTCTTGTTAACGGAAGTCACTTCATAGTTCATTTCCCGAGAATCTTACAGTGTCATCCCGTCAATTGGTGTTGCACCTTTCTTCTCAGGCATCCTGAGCCTGAGGTATCCTGACACCAATCTTACCTGAATCTCCGTCAGATATGATGGTTAGGGCAACTTTCCAAGAGTTATGATATTGATCCTTTGATGACCCGGTAACATGATGTCATGCCTAGCACCCCCCCGGCTGGAGGACCTATCGTTATAATTTCTTTTGCAAGGATAACCATTCTTCCTGGAGGAAATTGTAAGACTTATCCTACAAGTTATTCCTGATGGATCCTTCATGTTTCCAAAGTCTGACCTTTGCTCGAAGACCATGTCGATGCTATCTCGAAGCATGTTTGTGGTACTCTGATTTTCAACAAGTACATTGAAGCCCAATGCCAAATATTTCCTGCCCAATTATCCAAACACCGCTGTATGGGTAATGTCATGAAAAATCCTCTCCCCTACCTAAAGAGTTTTCTACATTATATCCTGACATGGATATCATGCTCTGCTTATCCTTGGGAAGGATATACCCTTGAAATATGTGTTTAAACCTATTTTCCTTTCCATTGATCTGTTTAATCTGATGATCATGTTTTCCTGCCATTGTTGATTTAACCTTTCTTGTGATCTATATGATCTGAGCAGTAATATTCTCCTGCTTATGTAAACACCTCGGTGTACAACTCTGCCAGTGAGACCCTGTTACTTTTGTTGGTGACATTTCGGTAACCACCGATGGACGAGAACTTTGCCTACTGGTCCGCCTCGTTCAACGAGCAGGAAAATGGTTCTCTTCGTCCCTCGTCCTTGGTACTGATGTTGTTGCCGACATAACTGATAGGCTATCCTCTGACATACCTTGCTTGCATGATCACGCAAGACGTCTCCGCCCTTCCTACCTTTAACCCACATGGTGGGCCCATAACCCACAGCTCCACAGGATCGAAACCTGACTCTCCTGTACACCCCCTGTTCCCAAAGTTATTCCTCCCGCGTGGACTCGTATGTAATTCATGAGCCACCTTCCAATGAGATCGTCAATTCTGGCATCGGACACAATAATTATTCCATTGCTTGAAACCCCTTTTCACCTTCTGCCTAGGCAATGAACGATTGCCTGGCTGCTTGAAACTTCTTGTTGGACCTTCCAACTTTACTCTCGATGTGTTCTATTTGTTCAACTCGAGAGGTACTCATATGCTCATTCATGGGTTAATCCCAGGTTATTACCCTTATAGCATTCTGTCGTTTTCGATCTACCCCGTTACCTATTAGTAAATACGATGAAGATCCCGAAGAAAAGATGCCGACTTCATCATAAGGACCTGAAGCAGAGAAATGAAGACATCAATGTATTGGACCGGTTCTCTTAGAGAAGAGCAAGCCAGAATGAGAAGACCCGCTAGATTCGTAACCGAACCTTCCCCCCTTTCACTACCTCTTAAATCTCGGGACGAGATTTCTTGTAGTGGAGGAGAATTGTGACGCCCGGGTAATTAAGCTATAGTGATCCTCTGCTAATGATGCCACGTCACCTCGTTTATAGTTGCTAATCTCAAGTTAGTTCGAAACCAGTTCAAATTTCAAATTTAAAATAAAGGCAAACAATAAAAGTTTTCTAATATAAAAACTAAATGTTCGAGTGGAGCCAAATAATTCATAGGTAATTATAGTGGAGAAACCACACTTTTATAAAATTGTTTAAAGGCTCTAAGGTAATTAAAACGTAGCTATGACAATTAATTAAATGCCCTTTAAAACTAATAATAATGCAAACTATTTTAATTAGGTGTCAAACTTATTGGGGTAGTAGAATAGATTATAACATTAATTTAGGAGTTGTATTTATATTTTCTAAAACAACAATTAAGAGAATAAAGTAGAAAAGAAAAATAAAGAAAAGAAAGAAATAATAAGACAAAACAGTAAACAAAAAAA
>NC_057803.1:476560705-476582029 GCF_018294505.1 Triticum aestivum
GAACCACCCCGCCGCCTCCGCCGCTCGCCGGCGCCGTTTCCGGCCGAGTCCGGCCGTGGCCTTGCCACCAATGGACGCGGCGTCCTCTCCCCATTCGAACGCACCCACCCGCGGCCCCTTTTGGCCGCCGGGCGACGATTCCGGCGAAGTCCGGCGCCCCCTCCGCCGCGGACGCCCACCGGAGCCCCCAACGCCGGCTGCCGACGTGGCCGACACGGGGCCACCCCCTGGGTCACTGAACCGTGGGCCCTAGGGGCCCGGCCGGTCTGTTGACTCGGTCAGCCAGGCTGACTGGACCGGCCCCTGCCTATGACATGGGGGCCCCACCCCCCAGAACGTTTAAAAAAAAGAAAAAGAAAAAGGGAAATTAAGTAAATATAATTAATAAAAATAAAAATGAATAAAATTATTTATTTATTTAAATAATTAATTAAGTAAATAATTAATTTAATTAATCCTGATTAATTAATCTAATTAACCTAATTAACTATTGATAATTAATTAAACTATAATTAGATTAGTTAAATCCTAATTAGTATAAGCAGCGTATGACATGTGGGACCCACACGTCAGATTGACCTAGTCAACCCTGTTGACTGCTGACGTCAGCATGGCATCATGCTGACGTCATAATTCCATTTTTCGTATTAAATAATTAATTGATTAAATTCCAGAAATTAATAAAATCTTTAAAAAATCATATCTTTTAATCCGTAACTCGGATTAAAATAATTTCAACATGAAAGTTGCTCAGAACGACGGGATGAATCCGGATACGTGGTCCGTTCGTCCGCCACACCCCCCTAACCTATCGAACTCGCAACTTTCCCCCCCTCCGGCTCCTCTGCCCGGAATGTTTTTCCCCCTTCGCCGGTATCACCTACTACCGCGTTAGGGCACACCGAACACCGCGTATTGCCTTGTTATATTTTGTGATGCTTTGTTTGCTCTGTATTCATTATTTCTTCCCCCCTCTTCTCTCCGGTAGACTACGAGACCGACGCTACTGCTGACCAGTTCGACTACGGAGTTGACGACCCCTCTCTCTTGCCAGAGCAACCAGGCAAGCCCCCCCCCTTTGATCACCAGATATCGCCTACTCTTCTCTATACTGCTTGCATTAGAGTAGTGTAGCATGTTACTGCTTTCCGTTAATCCTATTCTGATGCATAGCATGTCATTGCTACTATAGTCATTGATACCTTACCCGCAATCCTAAATGCTTAGTATAGGATGCTAGTGTTCCATCAGTGGCCCTACACTCTTGTCCGTCTGCCATGCTATACTACTGGGTTGTGATCACTTCGGGAGGTGATCACGGGCATATACTATATACTTTACACTGTTACATTACCTGTGATACTGTTCGGAGTTGGGGGCTGAAGGGGCAGGTGGCTCCATCCCGGTAGAGGTGGGCCTGGGTTCCCGACGGCCCTCGACTGTTACTTTGTGGCGGAGCGACAGGGCAGGTTGAGACCACCTAGGAGACAGGTGGGCCTGGCCCTGTTCGGCGTTCGCGGATACTTAACACGCTTAACGAGATCTTGGTATTTGATCTGAGTTGGCTACGAGCTTATACGCACTAACCATCTACGCGGGAGTAGTTATGGGTATCCCGACGTCGTGGTATCAGCCGAAGCACTTCAGACGTCAGCGACGGAGCGGCGCGCGCCGGATTGGACTGGAACGCCACTAGGCTAGGTCTGCTTCCGGCCGCCCACGCAACGTGCAGGTGTGCTCAGGGCGATGGGCCCAGACCCCTGCGCGCTTAGGTTTAGACCGGCGTGCTGGCCTCTCTGTTGTGCCTAGGTGGGGCTGCGACGTGTTGATCTTCCGCGGCCGGGCATGACCCAGGAAAGTGTGTCCGGCCAAATGGGATCAAGCGTGTTGGGTAAGTTGGTGCACCCCTGCAGGGAAGTTAATCTATTCGAATAGCCGTGATCTTCGGTAACAGGACGACTTGGAGTTGTACCTTGACCTTATGACAACTAGAACCGGATACTTAATAAAACACACCCTTCCAATTTCCATAGACAACCCGTGATCGCTTTTCTACAGGGCGACGAGGAGAGGATCACCGGGTAGGATTATGCTATGCGATGCGACTGGAGATGCGCTTGGAGATGCTACCTGGATATGCTACTTGGAGATGCTACTTGGAGGACTTCAATCTACTCTCTTCTACATGCTGCAAGACGGAGGCTGCCAGAAGCGTAGTCTTCGACAGGATTAGCTATCCCCCTTTTATTCTGGCATTCTGCAGTTTAGTCCACCGATATGGCCCTTTACACATATCCCCATGCATATGTAGTGTAGCTCCTTGCTTGCGAGTACTTTGGATGAGTACTCACGGTTGCTTTTCTCCCTCTTTTCCCCCTTTCCCTTCTACCTGGTTGTCGCAACCAGATGCTGGAGCCCTGGAGCCAGACGCCACCGTCGACGACGACCCCTACTACACCGGAGGTGCCTACTACTACGTGCAGCCCGCTGACGACGACCTAGAGTAGTTTAGGAGGATCCCAGGCAGGAGGCCTGCGCCTCTTTCGATCTGTATCCCAGTTTGTGCTAGCCTTCTTAAGGCAAACTTGTTTAACTTATGTCTGTACTCAGATATTGTTGCTTCCGCTGACTCGTCTATGATCGAGCACTTGTATTCGAGCCCTCGAGGCCCCTGGCTTGTATTATGATGCTTGTATGACTTATTTATGTTTTAGAGTTGTGTTGTGATATCTTCCCGTGAGTCCCTGATCTTGATCGTACACATTTGCGTGCATGATTAGTGTACGATTGAATCGGGGGGGGTCACAGGACACACAGTCCCGGACACCCAGTCCTGAACACGCAGCTCAGGACACCAAGTCCTCACCATATTCTCCTTGAGCTAAGGTCACATAGTCCTCGCCCAATCACTCTGGTAAGTCTTCAAGGTAGACTCCCAAACCTTCACAAACTTCGTTCACTGGCAATCCACAATGTCTCTTGGATGCTCTTAACGCGACGCCTAACCGTCTGGGGATGCACAGTCCTCAAGTGTAATAAGTCTTCAGATCACACAGACAAGATTAAGTGATGAGCAATGTTCTCTGGCTCTGGGTGGTTAGGGCTTTTCTCCTCGCTAGGAGTTTTCTCTCAAAGGCTTCGAGGTGGGTTGCTCTCAAACGACAAAAGCCGTGCACTGAAATCTGAGCAGCCAACCGTTTATGGTTGTAGGGGGTGGGCTATTTATAGCCACTTGGCAACCCAACCTGATTTGTCCGAAATGACCCTGGGTCACTAAGGAACTGACAAGTGTCTCAACGGTCAGATTTCAAACTCTCATGGCAACTTTACTTGGGCTACAAGCAAAGCTGACTTGTCCGGCTCTGGACAAGATTCTCTCTCATTGTCTTCACTCGAAGCCATAGGTTTTTGGTTTAGGCATCACTTCAGTCATTCTGACTGGTTCTCCTGGACCCCACTTAACAGTACGGTGATTCCTATGACTCAACACAAAAAGAAAAAGAACTACGAAAGATCTAAGTCTTCGAGCTCCATAGGCTTCATAACGTGTCTTCTTTTGTCATAGTCTTCAATGTGAATGTCTTCATATACCACCTTTGGCTTCAATGTCTTCATACATTTTTAAGGGTCATCTCTGGTAGTGAAACCGAATCAATGAGGGACTTCTACTTGTGTTATCCTGCAATTCTCACAAACACATTAGTCCCTCAACTAGGTTTGTCGTCAATACTCCAAAACCAACTAGGGGTGGCACTAGATGCACTTACAATCCCCAAACATCAAATGGTTCGACATCAAGTGAATAATTCATAGGCATTTCTTGACGCTTACCGATATTACCTATTCTTTGGCATTCATCACAAGATAAGACGAACTTATGGGCATCCTTGAAGAGAGTAGGCCAATAAAACCAGGTTGCAATACCTTGTGAACAGTTCTATCTCCAACATGATGCCCTCCATAAGCTTCAGAGTGACATTTCCATAGGATTTGTCCCTATTCATGCTCAGGTACACAACGTCTAATAATACCATCTACTCCTTCTTTATAAAGATGTGGGTCGTCCCAAAAGTAATGTCTTAAATCATAAAAGAAGTTTTTTCTTGTGTTGGTATGTAAAGCTAGGTGGTAAATATTTAGCAATAATGTAATTAGCATAGTCAGCATACCAAGGAGTGTTATGAGCAACATTTATTGCAGCTAAATGCTCATCAGGAAAACTATCATCAATAGGTAGTGGGTCATCAAGCACATTTTCAAGCCTAGACAAGTTATCCGCTACGGGGTTCTCACCTCCTTTTCTATCAGTGATATGTAAATCAAATTCTTGTAGCAAGAGAACCCATTGAATAAGTCTAGGTTTAGCATCTTTCTTTTCCATAAGATATTTAATAGCAGCATGATCGGTGTGAACAATTACTTTTGAATCAACAATATAAGATCTAAATTTATCACAAGCAAACAACACTGCTAAGAAATCTTTTTTCAGTAGAAGCATAGTTTCCTTGAGCACTGTCTAGAGTTTTACTAGCATAATGAATAACATTCAGTTTCTTATCAACTCTTTGTCCCAGAATAGCACCAACAACATAATGATGTCTACAACACAACCTTCTTCTTGTAGACGTTGTTGGGCCTCCAAGTGCAGAGGTTTGTAGGACAGTAGCAAATTTCCCTCAAGTGGATGACCTAAGGTTTATCAATCCGTGGGAGGCGTAGGATGAAGATGGTCTCTCTCAAGCAACCCTGCAACCAAATAACAAAGAGTCTCTTGTGTCCCCAACACACCCAATACAATGGTAAATTGTATAGGTGCACTAGTTCGGCGAAGAGATGGTGATACAAGTGCAATATGGATAGTAGATAATGGTTTTTGTAATCTGAAAATATAAAAACAGCAAGGTAACAAGTGATAAAAGTGAGCACAAACGGTATTGCAATGTGTTGAAACAAGGCCTAGGGTTCATACTTTCACTAGTGCAAGTTCTCTCAACAATAATAACATAATTGGATCATATAACTATCCCCCAACATGCAACAAAGAGTCACTCCAAAGTCACTAATAGCGGAGAACAAACAAAGAAATTATGGTAGGGTACGAAACCACCTCAAAGTTATTGAGGGAGTCCTAGATTAGGGGGTGTCCGGATGGCCGGACTATACCTTCAGCCGGACTCCTGGACTATGAAGATACAAGATTGAAGACTTCGTCTCGTATCCGGAAGGGACTTTCCTTGGCGTGGAAGGCAAGCTTGGTGATACGGATATGTAGATCTCCTACCATTGTAACCGACTTTGTGTAACCCTAACCCTCTCCTGTGTCTATATAAACCGGAGGGTTTTAGTCCGTAGGACAACATACAAAACAACAATCATACCACAGGCTAGCTTCTAGGGTTTAGCCTCTCCGATCTCGTGGTAGATCTACTCTTGTACTACCCATATCATCAATATTAATCAAGCAGGACGCAGGGTTTTACCTCCATCGAGAGGGCCCGAACCTGGGTAAAACTTCGTGTCCCTTGCCTCCTGTTACCATCCGGCCTAGACGCACAGTTCGGGACCCCCTACCCAAGATCCGCCGGTTTTGACACCGACAGTTATCCTTTCTGATCGATCTATTCAAGAGTCCGTAGTAATATAACATGAAGCTATTCTTTCCGTTCAATCTATCATAGAGTTCGTACTAGAATAACACCTTAAGACACAAATCAACCAAACCCTAATGTCACCTGGGTAAAACTTCGTGTCCCTTGTCTCCTGTTACCATCCGGCCTAGACGCACAGTTCGGGACCCCCTACCCGAGATCCACCGGTTTTGACACCGACATTGGTGCTTTCATTGAGAGTTCCTCTGTGTCGTCGCCGTGAGGCTTGATGGCTCCTACGATCATCAATAGCGATGCAGTCCAGGGTGAGACCTTCCTCCCCGGACAGATGTTCGTCTTTGGCGGCTTCGCACTGCGGGCCAATTCACTTGGCCATCTGGAGCAGATCGAAAGCTATGCCCCTGGCCATCAGGTCAGATTTGGAAGTTTAAACTACACGGCTGACATCCGTGGGGACTTGATCCTCGACGGATTCGAGCCACTGCCGAGCGCGCCGCACTGTCACGACGAGATTGATCTAGGTCTACCGCCGAACGGTGCCCTGGAAGCCGCACCCGCATCGGCTTCGACCCTTAATTCGGAGCCAACTGTGCCGATCGGGGATGGGTGGTTGGACGCCGCCTCGGGGGCTGCGATCTCAACGACGATCGAGCCAAACACCAGCCCCGCACTCTGCAAGACCTGTGACTCCAAGGAGCCGGGCTCCCCTCCGGACTCCGAACCCTCCGCGCCCCTGCCGATCGAATCCGATTGGGCGCCGATCATGGAGTTTACTGCCGCGGACATCTTTCAGCACTCGCCTTTCGGCGATATTCTGAAGACACTAAAGTCTCTCTCTTTATCAGGAGAGCCCTGGCCAGACTACGGCCAACAAGGTTGGGATATGGACAATGAAGAAATTCAAAGCCCACCCACCACCCACTTTGTAGCCACTGTCGACGATTTAACCGACATGCTCGACTTCAACTTCGAAGACATCGACGGTATGGACACTGATGCAGGAGATGATGAAGAACCAGCGCCTATTAGGCCCTGGAAAGCCACCTCGTCATATGAAATATACATGGTGGACACTCCAAAAGAAGAAGATGGCGATGGAACAACGGAGGATGACCCCTCCAAGAAACAGCCTAAGCGCCGGCGCCAGCGGCGCCGCTCAAAATCCCGCCAAAGCAAATACGGTGATTCTAGCACGGGAGATAATAATACTCCGGAGAATGCCGAAGAAAATCCCCTCCAGCAAGATTTAGCACAGGAGGATGGAGAAGCCAGCCCTCATGAGAGAGTGGCAGACAGAGAGGTCGAGGACGATAATTATACGCCTCCCTCCGAAGACGAGGCAAGCCTCGACGGCAACGAATTCGTCGTGCCAGAGGATCCCGCCGAACAAGAGCGTTTTCAACGCAGGCTTATGGCCACGGCAAGAATCCTCAAGAAAAAACAGCAACAGCTTAGAGCTGATCAAGATTTGCTAGTCGACAGATGGACTGAAGTCCTTGCGGCCGAAGAGCATAAACTCGAACGCCCCTCCAAGAGCTACCCAAAGCGCAGGTTGCTACCCCGATTAGAGGAGGAAGCACTTAAACCTACATCACCAGCACTTGATACGGCCGACCGGCCACCTCGTGGCCGCGACAGAGAGGCCTCTCGGTCCTCCACTCAAGCCGCACCCCGTACCAAGGCACGGGAAAATGTGCCAGACCTGCGAGATATGTTGGAGGACAAGGCAAGGCAAACAAGATCGATCTACGGATTGCGTGGGCGCCCCATGACTCGAGATGGTAACCGTCACGCTGGACACAAATCCGGTAGGGCCGAACACAGTAGACAAAGCTCATTGGAGCTACGTCGTGATATAGCCCAGTATAGAGGCGCCGCACACCCACTATGCTTCACAGACGAAGTAATGGATCATCAAATCCCCGAGGGTTTCAAACCCGTAAACATCGAATCATATGATGGCACAACAGATCCTGTGGTATGGATCAAGGATTATCTCCTTCATATCCACATGGCCCGCGGCGATGATCTCCACGCCATCAAATACCTCCCACTCAAGCTTAAAGGACCAGCTCGGCATTGGCTTAACAGCTTGCCAACAGGATCAATCGGTTGTTGGGAGGACCTGGAAGCTGCATTCCTCGACAATTTCCAGGGCACTTATGTGCGACCACCAGACGCCGATGACCTAAGCCACGTAATTCAGCAGCCAGAGGAATCGGCCAGGCAATTCTGGAGACGGTTCCTAACAAAGAAAAATCAAATAGTCGACTGTCCGGATGCTGAGGCCCTAGCAGCCTTCAAACACAGTATCCGTGACGAGTGTCTTGCCTTGCACCTTGGACAGGAAAAGCCAAAATCTATGGCAGCACTCACGACACTCATGACCCGCTTTTGCGCGGGAGAAGACAGCTGGCTTGCTCGTAGCAACAATATGACCAAGAACCCTGGTAATTCGGATACCAGGGACAGTAGTGGCAGGTCGCGTCGCAACAAGCAGAAGCGCCGCACTAACGGCGACAATGCTGAGGATACGACAGTTAATGCCGGATTCAGAGGCTATAAATCCGGTCAACGGAAAAAGCCATTCAAAAGAAATCCTAAGGGCCCGTCCAGTTTGGACCAAATACTCGACCGCGTGTGCCAGATACATGGCACCCCCGAAAAGCCGGCCAACCACACCAACAGGGATTGTTGGGTGTTCAAGCAGGCAGGCAAGTTACATGCCGAAAATACAGACAAGGGGCTGCATAGCGATGACGACGAAGAGCCCCGGTCGCCGAACAACAGTGGACAGAAGGGTTTTTCCCCACAAGTGCGGACGGTGAACATGATATACGCAACCCACATCCCCAAGAGGGAGCGGAAGCACGCGTTAAGGGACGTATACGCGATAGAGCCAGTCGCCCCAAAGTTCAACCCATGGTCCTCCTGCGTGATCACCTTTGATCGAAGGGACCATCCCACTAGCACCCGTCATGGCGGATTCGCCGCATTGGTTCTAGACCCAATTATTGACGGATATCATCTCACTAGAGTCCTTATGGACGGCGGCAGTAGCCTGAACCTGCTTTACCAGGATACAGTGCGGAAAATGGGCATAGATCCCTCGAGGATTAAGCCCACCAAAACGACCTTTAAAGGCGTAATACCAGGTGTAGAGGCAAACTGTACATGCTCAGTCACACTTGAAGTGGTCTTCGGATCTCCGGATAATTTCCGAAGCGAGGAGTTAATCTTCGACATAGTCCCATTCCACAGTGGCTATCACGCACTGCTCGGACGAACCGCATTTGCCAAGTTCAATGCGGTACCGCACTACGCATACCTTAAGCTCAAGATGCCAGGCCCTCGAGGAGTAATTACGGTCAACGGAAACACCGAACGCTCCCTCCGAACGGAGGAGCACACGGCGGCCCTTGCAGCGGAAGTACAAAGCAGCCTCTCCGGGCAGTTCTCCAGTTCGGCTATTAAACGTCTGGACACCGTCAAGCACGCCTAGAGTAACCTACAACAAGACCGCCTAGCACGTTCCGAGCAGGTGTAGCAATGCGACCCCAACCCCAGCCCTCGCAAAAATGCGACACCAGTACTTCGCGTACATAACTATGCTCTAGAAATACCATGGGTACAGGGGGAGGGGCACCATCACGGCACGCCCGAAACACGGCTTAAACCGCACCAGGGGCTGCCGATTTTTTAATTTTCTCTTACTTTCAGGACTCCACTCTTCAGAAGGCCTGTTCGGCAGTTCAATTGCCGCACAAACGATGCAAGAACCAAGGAAGCAGACAAGCCATGCCACATTACGGAACTCCCAGGTGGTCTCTATCACGAGCAGTATACCTGTTTCGCATATCATTCCACAGCCTGCCCCTAGAACAGACATGTTAAAATAGTCCAACCTTTTGCTTATTCGCATTATTTGTATCGTTCTGCTTTGATTGCAGCCCTTTTTATAAACAATGCATAGCTTCTGTCTATTTTTGCATTACTCTTTTTTTACAAATATATGTTCCTTGACGACATGTTGCACCCGTACACTTTGGTACGGCCAAAATACGCCAGGGGCTTTAGTACCCCTCAATATGGTGTGAGAAGTCTGAACACTTTAACAAGTCCGGCACCCTGAACTTATAGCATTATATGCATCAGCTCCGAATCATGTCTTGGGTCAATAGTTGGGTTTGCCCGGCTCCTATGTTTTGGTGCCTTACGTTCCGCTATATCAGCTAAGGTAGCACTAGGAGAACTACTGCAATTGTGCCCCAGTTGAGCTGGGTCGAGCACCTCAGTAGAGAAAGCTAAAACTGACTGTCATGATGAAGCGAGAGCTGGTCGCTCTTCGAGAGGTTTTTCGAGTCCTTAAAGACTTATGCCGCTTAGAGCGAGGAGTCGGCTCTGTCCGGCCAAGGCATGGATAGCGCCCTGAACTCGGTCTTCTGAATACCAGGGGCTTCGCTGAAATTTAAAATTATAGAATTCTATGGCTAAGTGAGAGTGTTCAAGCATTATAGTCTGGTTTCCTTGTTTGTTGTGCTGAGCGCCTCCCTCAAAGGACCCAAACACAGGAAAAAGAGTGCTCAGGTTTATCCCCGAACACCCCAGCACTAGCGGCACGGGGGCAGAAGCCGACGACTCGCCATCTCTCAGAATTGATAAACAGCCGCACAGAAGGCAATATTTTAAATTCCAACAGCATTGCTTAGCGCATATGAACAAGTTTTTAGCGCACAGGACAAAACGAGCAAGTTTTACTCAAAAATTACATCCCTGGAACACTCATCCGCCATAAGGCAAGCACCCTTCAGAACATCTTTATAATAATTCTCGGGCTTGCGATGCTCCTTCCCCGGCAGTGGCCCGTCCTTCACAAGCTTCTCAGCATCCAGCTTGCCCCAGTGCACCTTAGCACGGGCAAGGGCCCTACGGGCACCTTCAATGCAGACGGAGCGCTTGATGACTTCGAGCCTTGGACAGGCCCCCACCAGCCGCCGCACCATCCCGAAATAGCTCCCAGGCAGAGCCTCTCCAGGCCACAGCCGAACTATGAGGCCCTTCATGGCCTGTTCGGCCGCCTTGTGGAGCTCGACCAGTTGCTTCAGCTGGTCGCTCAGGGGCACGGGGTGTCCGGCCTCAGCATACTGAGACCAGAACACCTTCTCCGTCGAGCTTCCCTCCTCGGCTCGATAGAATGCGGCGGCATCGGACACGCTACGGTGAAGATCTGCGAATGCTCCTAGAGAGCTCCGGATTCGGGTAAGTAACAAGTAACTTACGTTTATGTGTTTGCTTTGCATAAAGAATGCCTTACCCGCTGCTATCTTTTTCACCTCATCCAACTCCTGGAGGGTCTTCTGGGATTCGGCCTTGGCAGACTTGGCATTTTCAATAGCCACCGCGAGCTCGGACGCCCGCGTCTTTGAGTCAAGCTCCAAACTCTCATGTTTTTCCATGAGAGCCTGGAGCTCTTGCCGCACCTTGCCAACCTCGGCCTCATACTTCTCCCACTCGGTGCGCTCCGTGGCCGCCCTCTTCTCGGCCTCGACCAGTGCTTGCTTAAGGGTCGCCACCTCAGACGTGGCCCCTACAATAGCCATGATGATCCTATCATTTTTTGCAATTGCACTTTTTTATATATATTTAAAACAAGGTATTTCTTACCTTCCTTCTCCTCGAGCTGCTTCTTGGCACGCCCGAGCTCTTGCTCGGACTGCTTGAGGTTCTGCTTTAGCGTGTCCACTTCCATAGTTAGTACGGCAGACGCCAGTAGAGAAGCATGCATACGCATATGGACTCCTTTTTGTTAGACTCCTGCAAATTTCGTTTTGATCCTCTATCCGGCTTTTCTTCCCGAACGCCAAACAGAGCATCAGGGGCTACTATCTATGCGGTAATATTATTTACACATTCTTTACTTACCTCAAAGCCTGTTAAAAGGCTAGTACAAGCTTCAGTCAGTCCGCTCTTGGCGGACTGAACCTTCTGGACCACCGCACTCATAATGGTGCGGTGCTCCTCGTTGATGGAGGCGCCTTTGAGCACCTCCAACAGATTGTCCGGCGCCTCCGGTTGGACGGGGGTCATCGGCACGGTGGGCTTGCTCCTCTTGGAAGGAGGTCGCCCGCCGGACTCTGGAACCTTTGAAGGTTCCGGAGCGGTGTCCGGCCTAGGGCCGGACTTGGAGCCCTGGGGGGTTTCATCCCCTTTACTCCTGGAGTCCGGGAGGTCGCCTTGCGGCGCCTCCAGGACCACCTCCTCCCGGCTTGGAACCTGTTGGGACAACACTTTGGTGTCATCCGTAGGGCGGGGGGACGAAGCCGTCGGAAGCGAATTCACATCCGACGAGTCCAGTGAACCGCTCGACGACGCGTCGAGCCGGTCTTTGGGTGGGCTGCATAAACATATTCGACATAAGGGAAAGCTGTGCAATAAAGGAATACTATGAATTACTCTGGTATCCGGATACTTACGATTTAGCCAGGGGCTTGGCCCTGAGCGGCCACTCCTCTCCGCCGTCGTCGGCGTCGGTGGAGTAGTCTGGAGGAAGGGTTTTCCCCTTCTTGGACCCTTCGGCCTCCCTAGTTGGGGCGGCCTTCCTTTTCTTCCCTTCCCCCGCTGGAGGGGGAGGGGTCTCTTCTTCCTCCTCCTCGTCTTCATGGGAGGAGTGCGTCTTGGAGTCGTCGGATGAGGGATTCGACACCTCCAGGCGCCAGGCACTCTTTCGAGTCCCCGTGGCCTTCTTCTTGGCCTTCTTCTCCGGCACCACATGGGGTGCCGGAACCAGCAGCTTCGCCAAACGAGCGTCCGCTGGGCCTTCGGGCAAGGGAGCTGGACAGTTGATCTGTCCGGACGTCTCCTGCCAATCTTGTCAAAGGTAAGGGAGCTTAGATCCCGCATGGAGTCAAACTATGAAACACTGATACCCTGTAAAAAGTAAAAACAACTTACTGCATGAGCGTGACGCTGCGTACTGAATCCGCGATCCTCGGTAGTGGATGCGGGGGCCTCGGCGCCCTTGAAAAGCACCTTCCAGGCATCTTCATACGTCGTGTCGAAGAGCCTGCTCAGAGTTCGATGCCGCGCCGGGTCGAACTCCCACAGGGTGAAAGCCCGTTGTTGACACGGGAGGATACAGCTGATGAGCATAACCTGGACTACGTTGACAAGTTTGAGCTTCTTGTCCACCAGGGTTTGGACGCATGTTTGGAGTCCGGTCAGCTCTCCTTTTTTACCCCATGACAGGCCCGTCTCCTTCCAGGAGGTGAGCCGCGTAGGGGGTCCGGATCGGAACTCGGGGGCTGCGACCCATTCAAGGTCGCGTGGCTCGGTGATGTAAAACCACCCTGATTGCCACCCCTTCAGGGTCTCCACAAAGGAGCCCTCGAGCCATAAGATGTTGGGCATCTTGCCCACCATGGCGCCTCCGCACTCCGCCTGGTTGCCATGCACCACCTTCGGCTTGACATTGAAAGTCTTGAGCCATAGGACAAAATGGGGGCGGATGCAGAGGAAAGCCTCGCACACGATGATAAACGCTGAGATGTTGAGGACAAAGTTCGGGGCCAGATCGTGGAAATCCAGGCCATAGTAGAACATGAGCCCCTGGACAAATGGGTGGAGAGGGAAGCCCAGTCCGCGGAGGAAATGGGGGAGGAACACCACCCTCTCATGGGCCCTAGGGGTGAGGATGAGCTGCCCCTCTTCAGGAAGCCGGTGCGCAATGTCGTTAGACAAGTATCCTGCCTTCCTTAGTCTTTTGATGTGTCCCTCCATGACGGAGGAGACCATCCACTTGCCTCCCGCTCCGGACATGGCTGGAGAAGGTTGAGGTGGGGAGTGCGGACTTGGGCGCTGGAGCTCGAGTGCGTGAGAATGGATAGGCAAAGGAGGAAGAAGGCGTAGGTGAAAAGGTGGATCCTTATCCCCTTATATGGGTGGACGCAACTATGTGTCCCCACCAGCCTGGTAAAACCCGCTTATCCCCAAGCGTCGTAATCAATGGCGCGGTTGGGTTACCCACGCCCGTATTGATGAGAATCCTGGAATAAGGGGACACGGTCTCTGCTTCGACAAGACGTGCCAAGGAAACCGCCTCGCATGACGCGCTGAGGTGGGATAATAAAACGATTCGAATAAAGACTTGGCCGTGGTGTGTTACACTACGGAATACGTCAGCAGATTAAATTTGTGTAAATATTATTCTCTCTATGGCAATATGTGGAAACCTATTTTGCAGAGCCGAACACTATCTTTGTGTTCAAAATCTTCTATGAAGTACTTGGAGGAGGAACCCGCCTTGCAATGCCGAAGACAATCTGCGCGCCGGACTGATCGTCATTGAAGCTTGGTTCAAGGGCTACTGAGGGAGTCCTGGATTAGGGGGTGTTTGGATGGCTGGACTATACCTTCAGCCGGACTCCTGGACTATGAAGATACAAGATTGAAGACTTTGTCTCGTGTCCGGAAGGGACTTTCCTTAGCGTGGAAGGCAAGCTTGGCGATACGGATATGTAGATCTCCTACCATTGTAACCAACTTTGTGTAACCCTAACCCTCTCCGGTGTCTATATAAACCGGAGGGTTTTAGTCCGTAGGACAACATACAAAACAACAATCATACCATAGGCTAGCTTCTAGGGTTTAGCCTCTCCGATCTCGTGGTAGATCTACTCTTGTACTACCCATATCATCAATATTAATCAAGCAGGACGTAGGGTTTTACCTCCATCGAGAGGGCCCGAACCTGGGTAAAACTTCGTGTCCCTTGCCTCCTGTTACCATCCGGCCTAGACGCACAGTTCGGGACCCCCTACCCAAGATCCGCCGGTTTTGACACCGACAGTTATCCTTTCTGATCGATCTATTCAAGAGTCCGTAGTAATATAACATGAAGCTATTCTTTCCGTTCAATCTATCATAGAGTTCGTACTAGAATAACACCTTAAGACACAAATCAACCAAACCCTAATGTCACCTAGATACTCCAATGTCACCTCAAGTATCCGTGGGTATGATTATACGATATGCATCACACAATCTCAGATTCATCTATTCAACCAACACAAAGTACTTCAAAGAGTGCCCCAAAGTTTCTACCGGAGAGTGAGGACGAAAATGTGTGCCAACCCCTATGCATAAGTTCACGAGGTCACGGAACTCGCAAGTTGATCACCAAAACATACATCAAGTGGATCACATGATATGCCATTGTCATCACGGATAAGCACGTGCAAGACATACATCAAGTGTTCTCAAATCCTTAAAGACTCAATCCGATATGACAACTTCAAAGGGAAAACTCAATTCATCACAAGAGAGTAGAGGGGGAGAAACATCATAAGATCCAAATATAATAGCAAAGCTCACGATACATCAAGATCGTACTACCTCAAGAACACGAGAGAGAGAGAGATCAAACACATAGCTACTGGTACATACCCTCAGCCCCGAGGGAGAACTACTCCCTCCTCATCATGGAGAGCACCAGGATGATGAAGATGGCCACTGGAGAGGGATTCCCCCCTCTGGCAGGGTGCCGGAACGGGTCTAGATTGGTTTTTGGTGGCTACAGAGGCTTCTGGCGGCGGAACTCCCGATCTATTCACCTCCCTGATGTTTTTAGGGTATATGGACATATATAGGCGAAAGAAGTCGGTCAGGGGAGCCACGAGGGGCCCACGAGGCTGGGGGGTAGGGCGCGCCTCCCTACCTCGTGGCCACCTCAAAGCTTCCTTGACTTCAACTCCAAGTCTCCTAGATCACGTTCATTCCAAAAATCACGCTCCCGAAGGTTTCATTCCGTTTGGACCCCATTTGATATTCCTTTTCTGTGAAACACTGGAACAAGGGAAAAATAGAAACTGGCACTGGGCTCTGGGTTAATAGGTTAGTCCCAAAAATAATATAAAAGTGGATAATAAAGCCCATAAACATCCAAAATAGATAATATAATAGCGTGGAACAATAAAAAATTATAGATACGTTGGAGACGTTTCAGCATCCCCAAGCTTAATTCCTGCTTGTCCTCGAGTAGGTAAATGATAAAAAATAGAATTTTTGATGTGAAATGCTACCTAACATATTTCTCTAAGTAATTCTCTTTATTGTGGCATGAATGTTCAGATCCGCAAGATTCAAGACAAAAGTTTAATATTGACATAAAAATAATAATTCTTCAAGCATACTAATAAAGCAATCATGTCTCCTCAAAATAACATGGCCAAAGCAAGCTATCCCTACAAAATCATATAGTCTGGCTATGCTCCATCTTCATCACACAAAATATTTAAATCATGCACAACCCTGATGACAAGCCAAGCAATTGTTTCATACTTTTGATGTTCTCAAACATTTTCAATCTTCACACAATACATGAGCGTGAGCCATGGATATAGCACTATAGGTGGAATAGAATGGTAGTTGTGGAGAAGACAAAAAGGAGGAAGATAGTCTCACATCAACTAGGCGTATCAACGGGCTATGGAGATGCCCATCAATAGATATCAATGTGAGTGAGTAGGGATTGCCATGCAACGGATGCACTAGAGCTATAAGCGTATAAAAGCTCAAAAAGAAACTAAGTGGGTGTGCATGCAACTCGCTTGCTCACGAAGACCTAGGGCATTTTGAGGAAGCCCATCATTGGAATACACAAGCCAAGTTCTATAATGAAAGATTCCCACTAGTATATGGAAGTCATAACATAGGAGACTCTCTATCATGAAGATCTTGGTGCTACTTTGAAGCACAAGTGTGGTAAAAGGATAGTAACATTGTCCCTTCTATCTTTTTCTCTCATATTTTTTTCTTGGGCCTTCTCTCTTTTTTTGGCCTTTCTTTTTTTTTGTTTTTTTTCGTCCGGAGTCTCATCCCGACTTGTGGGGGAATCATAGTCTCCATCATCCTTTCCTCACAGGGACAATGCTCTAATAATGATGATCATCACACTTTTATTTACTTACAACTCAAGAATTACAACTCAATACTTAGAACAAGATATGACTCTATATGAATGCCTCCGGCGGTGTACCGGGATGTGCAATGACTCATGAGTGACATGTATGAAAGAATTATGAACGGTGGCTTTACCACAAATATGATGTCAACTACAAGATCATGCGAATCAATATGACAATGATGGAGCGTGTCATAATAAATGTAACGGTGGAAATTTGCATGGGCAATATATCTCGGAATGGCTATGGAAATGCCATAATAGGTAGGTATGGTGGCTGTTTTGAGGAAGGTAATTGGTGGGTTTATGGTACCGGCGAAAGTTGTGCGGTACTAGAGAGGCTAGCAATGGTGGAAGGGTGAGAGTGCGTATAATCCATGGACTCAACATTAGTCACAAAAAACTCACATACTTATTGCAAAAATCTATTAGTTATCGAAACAAAGTACTACACGCATGCTCCTAGGGGGATAGATTGGTAGGAAAAGACCATCGCTCGTCCCCGACCGCCACTCATAAGGAAGACAATCAATAAATAAATCATGCTCCGACTTCATCACATAATGGTTCACCATACGCGCATGCTACGGGAATCACAAAATTTAACACAAGTATCTCTCAAATTCACAACTACTCAACTAGCATGACTCTAATATCACCATCTTCATATCTCAAAACAATCATCGAGTATCAAACTTATCATAGTATTCAATGCACTTTATATGAAAGTTTTTATTATTGCCATGTTGTTCTAAAGGACTCTCAAAATAATATAAATGAAGCATGAGAGATCAATTATTTCTATAAAATAAAACCACCACCGTGCTCTAAAAATATATAAGTGAAGCACTAGAGCAACAACAAACTACTCCGAAAGATATAAGTGAAGATCAATGAGTAGTCGAATAATTATGCAACTATATGAAGACTCTCTAACATTTAAGAATTTCAGATCTTAGTATTTTATTCAAACAACAAGCAAAACAAAATAAAATAAAATGACGCTCCAAGCAAAACACATATCATGTTGTGAAAAAATATAGCTCCAAGTAAAGTTACCGATGAACGAAGACGAAAGAGGGGATGCCTTCCGGGGCATCCCCAAGCTTAGGCTTTTTGGTGTCCTTGGATTTTACCTTGGGTTGCCTTGGGCATCCCCAAGCTTAGGCTTTTGCCACTCCTTATTCCTTGGTCCATCGAATCTTCACCCAAAACTTGAAAACTTCACAACACAAAACTTAACAGAAAACTCGTAAGCTCCATTAGTATAAGAAAATAAATCACCACTTATGTACTGTTGTGAACTCATTCTAAATTTATATTTGTGTAATATCTACTGTGTTCCAACTTCTCTATGGTTCATACCCTCCGATACTACTCATAGATTCATCAAAATAAGCAAACAACACATAGAAAACAGAATCTGTCAAAAACAGAACAATCTATAGTAATCTGTAGGTTTCGAATACTTATGTAACTCCAAAAATCCTAAGAAATTAGGAATTCCTAGGCAATTTGTTTATTAATCTACTGCAAGTGGAATTGGTATTTTATCGCTCTCTTGTAAGAAATGAAAATTATTATCGTGAGCGCATACTTTCTGTTTTTTATAGCAAGATCAAATAACAATCACCCAAGAAGATCCTAAAGGCTTTACTTGGCACAAACACTAATTAAAATATAAAACCACATCTAACCAGAGGCTAGATGAATTATTTATTACTAAACAGGCGCAAAAGGCAAGGAACAAGAATAAAATTGGGTTGCCTCCCAACAAGCGCTAACGTTTAACGCCCCTAGCTAGGCATGATGATTTCAATGATGCTCACATAAAAGATAAGAATTGAAACATAAAGAAAGCATCAAGAAGAATATGACTAGCACATTTAAGTCTACTCACTTCCTATGCATAGGGATTTTGTGAGCAAATAACTTATGGGAACAATAATCAACTAGCATAGGAAGGCAAAACAAGCATAACTTCAAAACTTTAAGCACATAGAGAGGAAACTTGATACTATTGCAATTCCTACGAGCATATATTCCTCCCTCATAATAATTTTCAGTGGCATCATGAATGTGACGCCCCCGATTCAATCGTACACTAATCATACACGCAAATGTGTACGATCAAGATCAGGGACTCACAGGAAGATATCACAACACAACTCTATAAATAAAATAAGTCATACAAGCATCATATTACAAGCCAGGGGCCTCGAGGGCTCGAATACAAGAGCTCGATCATAGATGAGTTAGCGGAAGCAACAATATCTAAGTACAAACATAAGTTAAACAAGTTTGTCTTAAGAAGGCTAGCACAAACTGGGATACATGTCGAAAAAGGCACATGCCTCCTGCCTGGGATCCTCCTAAACTACTCCTGGTCATCGTCAGCGGCCTGCACGCAGTAGTAGGCACCTCCAGTGTAGTAGGAGTCGTCATCGACGGTGGCGTCTAGCTCCTGGACTCCATCGTCTGGTCGCAGCAATCGGGTATAGAAAGGGGGAAAAGGGGGAGCAAAGCAACCGTGAGTACTCATCCAAATTACTCGCAAGCAAGGAGCTACACTACATATGCATGCATTGGTATCAAATGGAAAACGGATAGCATATGTGGACTGAACTGCAGAATGCCGGAATAAGAGGGGGATAGCTAGTCCTATCTAAGACTATGCTTCTGGTAACCTCCATCTTGCAGCAGAAGAAGAGAGTAGATGGTAAGTTAACCAAGTATCATCGCATAGCATGATCCTACCCGGCGATCCTCCCCTCGTCGCCCTGTGAGAGAGCGATCACCGGTTGTATCCGGCACTTGGAAGGGTGTGTTTTATTAAGTATCCGGTTCTAGTTGTCATAAGGTCAAGGTACAACTCCAAGTTGTCCTGTTACCGAAGATCATGACTATTCAAATAGATTAACTTCCCTGCAGGGGTGCACCACATTTCCCAACACGCTCGACCCCCTTTGTCCGGACACACTTTTCTGGGTCATGCCCGGCCTCGGAAGATCAACACATCGCAACCCTACCTAGGCACAACAGAGAGGTCAGCACGCCGGTCTAAATCCTATGGCGCAGGGGTCTGGGCCCATCGCTCGTTGCACACCTGCATGTTGCGTACACGGCCGGTGAGCAGACCTAGCCTCACTTATACAAGAGCAGGCGTTCCAATCCAACCCGGCGCGCGCCACTCAGTCGCTGATGTCACGAAGGCTTCGGCTGATACCACGACATCAAGTGCCCATAATTGTTCCCGCGTAGTTGGTTAGTGCGTATAGGCCAGTGGCAAGACTCAGATCAAATACCAAGATCTCGTTAAGCGTGTTAATTGAAGTATCCGCGAATGTCGACCAGGGCCAGGCCCACCTCTCTCCTGGGTGGTCTCAACCTGCCCTGTCGCTCCGCCACAAAGTAACAGTTGGGGGCCGTCGGGAACCCAGGCCCACCACTACCTAGGTGGAACCACCTGCCCCTTCAGCCCCCAACATCGTAATCACTTGCGGGTACTCAACGAGCCGACGTGATCACGGCCCGATAGTATAGTATATACCCATGATCAACACCCGACGTGATCACGGCCCGATAGTATAGCATGGCAGACTGACAAGAATGTAGGGCCATTGATGATAAACTAGCATCCTATACTAAGCATTTAGGATTGCAGGTAAGGTATCAACAGCTGTAGCAACAATGACATGCTATGCATCAGGATAGGATTAATGGAAAGCAGTAACATGCTACACTACTCTAATGCAAGCAGTAGAGAGAAGAGTAGGCGATATCTGGTGATCAAGGGGGGGGGGGGCTTGCCTGGTTGCTCTGGCAAATAGGGGTCGTCAACAACGTAGTCGGATGGGGCACCAGCAACGACGTCAGTCTCGTAGTCTACCAGAGAGATGAGGGGGAAGAAACAATGAATACAATGCAAACAAATGCATATCGATGCATGACATGACAAGAAACGGTGCTAGGTGTGCCCTAACACAGTAGGAGGGGATACCGGTGAAGGGGGGAAACATCCGGGAAAATATGCCCGGTGTTTCGCGTTTTCGGACAGATGAATCGGAGGGGGAAAGTTGAGTGTTTGCTATTCTAGGGATGTGTGGCGGACGAACGGGCTGCGTATCCGGATTCGTCTCGTCGTTCTAAGCAACTTTCATGTACATAGTTTTTCCATCCGAGCTACGGTTTATTTTATATTGATTTTAAAAGATTTAAATCATTTTTAGGATTTATTTAATTATTTTAAATCAACATTATCCAGAATAGTGCACGCTGATGTCAGCATGACGTCAGCAGTTAGCAGAGGTGGTGACTGGTCAAACTGACGTGTGGGACCCACCTGTCATACTCTATTTAGGTTAATTAGGATTTAGCTAATCTAATTACTGTTTAATTAAACTAACTAGTTAATTAGATTAATTAAACAAGATTAATTAACTTAATTAATTAATTAATTAATTAACTAACTTATTTATATTATTTAATTCTTAAAAAATGTTCTCAAGGGGGCGTGGGCCCTGGCTGTCATATGGCCAGGGGCCAAACGGGCATGGGCGCTAGCGGGCACCGGGTCTCGGGCGTCGCCCGAGCGAGGGGAAGCGAGGCGAGGCCAGTGGCAAACGCCGGCGAGGAGCACGATGCAATCGGCGAGGGGAGCGGCGCGGTGCGGCCGCCGAACGGGGAGGTGTAAGGCGGAGGCCATGGCAGAGCTGGGCGGCGCGCGGGCGGCGGAGCAAGGCGGCGGGGGCCGCGAGC
>NC_057803.1:476582039-476583585 GCF_018294505.1 Triticum aestivum
GCGGCGGCTTGGCTGGAGCAGAACCGCGGCCGGGGACGGGCAGCGGCGGCCACACGCGGCCATGGGCGCGGCCGAAGTGGGCGAACGGCACGGACGGCGGCTGCGCGAGGGGCTACTGGCGAGCGAGCGGCGCGGGACGACGTGCAGCGAGGTGGGGACGAGGCCATGGCCGATGCGGCGACGACGAAGGTAGCAGGGGAGGCGCCGACAACGAGCAGCGGAGCAGAGGCTAGCGGCAGAGCGCGGTGGGGCTGTAGAAGCAGCAGCAGTAGGGGCACGGCGCTGGGCGCGGGCGTGTGCAGCCGAGCGCGGGCGCGCGTGCGTGCAGTGGCGCACTGAGGAAGACAGAGGGGAGGGAGAGGGCGGCGGCTCACGGCGGGGAGTAGGGGTTCGGGCAGCGGGTGTCGAGGAGGGGGTTGGGGATGACGTGCGTGGCGGAGAGGAGCAGTCCGGTGAGGTAGCTCCGGCGAGGCGGCGTTCCGGGCAGAGGTGGACGGCGAAGGGCGAGCGACGACCTCCTCCCCGATCCCGATCCAATCGTGGGAGAGAGGGGGGAGATATTTCGAGGGAGTGTGGGGGAGAGTGGGTGTCGTTGGAGTGGGGAGGGGGTTATGGAGCGCGGCGATGGGCCGGTCTGGTGGGTCGTGGCCCAGTTGGGCCAGTGGCCTGCTGGGCCGGAGCCCCGGTTTTTTTGTTAGTTTGTTTTTCTCTTTTGTATTTATTTTCTGTTTTAGTTCAATTTAAAATATTTATGCATTTTATAAAATTGTGTCTTCTACACCATAATTATCTATGTAAAATTTTAATGTTTAAATATTTTAAAATGTGGTGGACGAACGGGCTGCGTATCCGGATTCGTCTCGTCGTTCTGAGCAACTTTCATGTACATAATTTTTTCCATCCGAGCTACGATTTATTTTATATTGATTTTAAAAGATTTAAATCATTTTTAGGATTTATTTAATTATTTTAAATCAACATTATCCAGAACAGTGCACGCCGATGTCAGCATGACGTCAGCAGTTAGCAAAGGTGGTGACTGGTCAAACTGACGTGTGGGACCCACTTGTCATACTCTGTTTAGGTTAACTAGGATTTAGCTAATCTAATTACTGTTTAATTAAACTAACTAGTTAATTAGATTAATTAAACAAGATTAATTAACTTAATTAATTAATTAATTAATTTACGTATTTATATTATTTAATTCTTAAAAAATGTTCTCAGGGGGGCGTGGGCCCTGGCTGTCATATGGCCAGGGGCCAAACAGGCATGGGCGCTAGCGGGCACCGGGTCTCGGGCGTCGCCCGAGCGAGGGGAAGCAAGGCGAGGCCAGTGGCAAACGCCGGCGAGGAGCACGACGCAATCGGCGAGGGGAGCGGTGCGGTGCTGCCGCCGGACGGGGAGGTGTAAGGCGAAGGCCATGGCAGAGCTGGGCGGCGCGCGGGCGGCGGAGCAAGGCGGCGGGGGCCGCGAGTAGTGAGCGGTGGCGCGGAGCAGCAACGCGGTTGGGGTGACTCGGCGGCGACGACAGCGGGGCGGGCGC